>NW_026899891.1:0-125877 GCF_033153095.1 Gastrolobium bilobum
GACGAAAGTGCTAGAGTTCACTGGAATAAAATTAAATTGATGGTTAAGCATAGGATGAAATGTGTCAGTGATTGATAGTTGCCTGTGAAGCACGAAGTGTATTGGAATAGATATGATCCTATGTGAATCTGTTGAAGAGCTAAACATGTTAGCAAAATCTTCAAAATGAAATTTTGGGGTCTATATGTAATATAACCCAACTTGTGAAAATGAAATAATGAGGCAGTTGAAAATTGCAACTGCGATGTATGCTCCGGTTGTTCACATATGGTGGCACCGGATGATATTGAAATTTGGGAAGAATTAAAGACTCTCATTGGGCCTTTGAAATGCTGGGCCATTGTGAAATGAGGCTCAAAAGCCAGAAAATTGTGAGGTAAATAATTCAGTGTGAAGCCCGTGTGCTTGGGAACGGGAGACTGAGATTCTCCGGCAATATCCTGAGTTAGCATGTAAGTATAACTTAATTTTGCGGACAAAATTCTAAAAAGGTGGGGTGAATATAACACCTCATAAATCTAAATATGAAATTAAATGTTGTAATGTGGGTCAAAAGGGAAGGATTAGTGAAAATCCGGAAATTAAGGCCAAACTGAGTGAAAAGGGTAAAATGGTAATTTACCAAACACGTATCCCTAGGCATGAAAAATGGAGTAGGAGATCTCAAATGATAAAAATAATGCCGGAAATGGATTCAGGACGAAAAATCGAGTGAATAGGCAAGTTTTGAAAATTTTGATGAATAGTGATTTTACCGGTGTAAAAATACTGCGGTATAATGGTACCGATAAGAGTGAAAATTTTATGAATATTTTTAGGAAACAAAAATATGTCTAGAACCAGAAAAATACGTAGATTGTGAAATTGTAGTTGAAACTGATGTTTGAATCAAAGTTAAATCGTGTGTGGGACCCGCCCCACCAAAAGTCACTTAAATCCCTTATTTTCTCTCTCCCTCACGCCTTTTCTTTCTCTCCCTCTCTCCTCTCTTTCCTTTCTTCTTCGACGGACAGCACCTCCATGGGAGGGGGGGAGTTTGTTTTGATTGTTTCCAACTTGAAACCTAGCCACCAAATCAATAGAGTTCCAACATCAAAATTGTTTGCATTGAGGTTGTGAGTATGTGTCCCTTCTTGAGAGAGTCTTGAAAGTGAGTGTGTGATGAGATCTCCCTTGGTGAAGGGGTGACGGTTTTGTGGATTTTGAGGGCCATTGATGGTGCTTTGGCTTGAGTGGAGGCTTGATTATCACTTCTTGGACCATTTGCAAGCTATTGGTGGTAAGAATTCTTGTTCCCCCTTGAAGTTTCATGGTAATCATAGAAATGGGTTTGGGTTTGATGATGTATGTTGAATGGGGGTAGTTAGGAACCTTTAATGGTGTTGTCCCTTTGTAATTTATTGCTTGTGACGATGTATAGTGATGATTTAAGCAATAAAATTTATAGTGATATTGGATTTTGTAACTTAGTGAAATTGGTGAAAAGTGATGAAAATGTGGGATGTGAACATGAATTGCAATGGTTGAGAATGATTGATTGTGTGTTGGTATATGTAAATAATACGATTATATGATGAGTATGAGTGTGGAATTGGATTGAATACCCCTAGGTTGATGGTAATGTGAAATTCGACCTATTGAGGTCATTGGTGGGGTGATGGTGTAAAAATGATATAAGTGATGTTGTATGATGGCAATTGGGGCTTAAATGAATGGTAGGTTGATATGGTGTGGTTAATTGGCCAATGATGATGAATTAGGAAAGATAAGAGTAAATAACCTTGGCCTAAGTGATTCTAATTGATTAAGAATTGTGAAATTGATGTGTTATTATTAATGGTTGATGATCATGTTGTTGATCATATAGGTTTCCTCTCACGGACGCTATAGAAGCAGAAATTAAGCTTGGAGCTTACGTTGAGGAGCATTGCCTTCGGAATGAGGTAAACCTTTGGAACTTGGGTTTTATTCCCTCGTGTGTTCCACCACACCTAGTGGAAGGTTGTGGTTGGATTTGATGCCTTTGATTATGTATAAATGTATGTTCATGCATTATTGACATGATTGTGTGACATGTTTGGAACATGTTGTGTGATATAATTGTGATCTCTGGCCAGTAGATGTGTGTTGGTTTGGACTTCCGCTGGAGATATCCTTTGGGGATTCCGGCGGGTTTTGCCGTGGAACCGACTCTGGGAGCGGTACCAGGATGATCCAAACGTGGGACTTCCGCTGGATAGGGCTCATGAGGAGTTCCAGTTGGGTTTTGCCATGGGGTCGTCTCAACCATGGGAGAGGCACCAGGAAGATTCCGGGAGTTATACGATGGGGTCCTTTAAGGGAATCCTGATGTGGATGTCCTTAGATTTGTGCCCAGTTGTTGTTGTGTGATATTTGTATGTTATGCATTTTATATGATGATCATTGTATGCACATTGAGTGAGCCATGGGGTGGAGTGATCCTCTAGTACCCTTGGTTTACTGAGATATATTTGTATATCTCACCCCGCGTTTGGGGACATCATTTCAGATCTTGCTGAGCATGGTGGATCTTCGGGCAAGAGGCCCGCTTAGTGGAAGAGTATAGCGTGAGGATCATTTGGAGGGCCTAGCATGTAGAAGATTCTGTTGAATATGCGTAGTATAGGATTTTATGCTTTGTATTTAGATTATGAATTTGTACATGTTGAAATGCCCTGCTGTGTATATTCCTGACTAGATGTAGTCTTGCAAATAAATGATGTATAACTATGTTTTGATCCATTTGTATATTTGGGGTGAGCATGAGAACATGTCCATAGCCACCTATAATGTATTGGAAGCATGTAATGTAATGTAAAGGGCTTTAGGCCTAGTTCAAGGTTGTATAAGTGAATAATGTTAAAATGCATGCAAATGGACCTTATGATTGAAACCTAATCAATATATTATAGGAATGATGAACTGTGATGGGTTGTAAGTGCCCCAAGGCTTGTTGGTCCTTGTGTGTGCCACCCATTTTATATATATATGTCTTGATGTCTTAGGTTGCTTTGGCAAAATTTGGGAAAGTTGTAAAATCAAAGGAGGTTCTGCCAAAATTTCTAAAATAAACCTAGTTGTTGCTAGAATTTCACTCCTTATATAATATAATTGAACCCTTTGGACTTCATGAAAGTTGTAGGCCTTTCTCTTAGCTTTCCAATGAGACCGATATTGTGTAAATTGGAGTTGTATAACTCAAGTTATGGGCAGAACACTATAGGAGGGTCAGATTTCATAAATTTGAGCTTCTGTCTTCCAAGTAATCGATTACCAGAGCATTGGTAATCGATTACCTAGTTCAGTAATCGATTACCAATCTCTGGTAATCGATTACCAGAAAACAGGGGAGCCCAAATTAAGGTTCTGACTTCTACAGTAACCTTTGGTAATCGATTACCTCAAGGTGGTAATCGATTACCACTGTGTTAAATTTGAAAAATGTGTTTTCTAAAGACTAAAATAAATGGTATTGCTTAGAGAGATTATATTTGGTATGTTTTATGCTTCCGCGAGTTTTGCATTTACAATTATGGCGTTGTTTTAATTGATTACAGAAATGGTTAATGTTTAAAGAAAGGAATGTAGTAAAAGAAAAAGTTTACCCGTAATTTAATTAACTCAATTACTGTGATTGTAACTGCGCTTAATACCATATGCAATGTTAACATTACTGGTATGTAACGGGCTGTTACAAGAGCCCTTGCATGCATTAGTGTTCTGATTACTGATTGGATAATTGTTGTAGCATTGTGACTGCATTCTGGTGAAATTACAATACAGAGAAATTGATCTCAATCTATTTTGGAATACTTAAGAATTTATATTCTTTATTTCCTTTTCGTAGTCAATTAATAGTCTTAGCTTATTTTATTTCTTAGTTGTTAAGTTAGTCATTAGTTAATCAAAAATCATTATTGTTACTTATATTACTTCACTCAGAGTCGTAGCTTTATTTAATCTCTATGGGATCGATACTTGGACTCACACATCACTTTATTACTTGTTGATACGTGCACTTGCGTAGTTGTGTGATTAATATAATTGATTGCAAAATTGCACAACACTGCTGCTTGATTTATGATGTTGAGGTTGGTCTTGATGGTCAAGTGGATTTCCTTAAAGCCCAACTAGTGGCTGTTGTGATCATGACAAATATACCGGTCATACAAGTAATAGAGTGTGAGTAGAGTTATCATCCCACGAGGATTAATTGCACCAAATACTATTTTCACCATTCCCCTTAATTTGGACAGATTAATAGGTGTAGATAAGAATGATTTTGAATAAAAGTAAAGACAATTGCAATGAAAGTAAATTTTAGGCAAGAATGCAGAGAACTAAAACGTGTATTAAGAATTCAATAGCTGAAGCTAGGGAAAATTTCACCTTCGATCCTCCTTGAGTAGTTTAAATTAATTTCAATAATAAACTATCTCAATTATTTCAAACAATTCACCTTCTAATTAATTAGTTGGTTAAATCTTAATTTCATAGTGAATTTAACCCTTTAACCCAATTAGAACCCTAATGTCTTAGTAATTCCTCTTAGATTAAGCATTAAACTTGATGAATTCTAAAAGTTTGCAATCTAAGCAAGCCTATGTCTAGATCACGCAAGAAGTCAGGATTAAAATCTCAATATGCGTATTGTGAACTCTAACCCTCAAATCCCTATATGAGTGATCAATTCAAACAAGAATACATAAAATAATTCCAAGGTAAAACACAAATAAGTTAAGACAAATTATTAAAGAAACAAATTTAAATCAAAATAAGGATTCACGTCGGATCCATAATCCTAACTACAAAAGAAACTTAGCCATACATAGCAGGCTTAAACAAAATAAAGAAATAAAATAAAATAACAGAAGTCATTAAGAAGAAGAAGAAGAAAAGAAATCAATAGTTGATCAAATTCTTCAAGCTTCCTTCTCTCTGAATCATCAATCTCCAACCAAGACTCTTTAAGAATGGTCTCTTGCTCTCTCAATTCAGAAAAATTGTTCCAACAAAAGATGCTTCTATAAGGATTTGGTTCTCCTTTTATAACTTAATTCCAAATCTTCCCAGAATCTTTATCAAATCATTGCACACAATCCTCTTTCAGATTCAATTTGACATTCACTTAAAAACAGTCACGTGCTTCCTGCACTACTGGCGCGAGTTTATTAAAGCATGATTTTTGGCCCTGGAACGAGTAGCGCTACTTCCGCGCTACTGGCGCAGGAGATTTAGGCAGTATTGGCGCTTTTAATGCGAGTTCAAGGCTACTGGCACGGTCAGACAATGGCTTTAGGATTTTCCTCGCGTTACTGGAGCGGGAGACTTTGATTTTTCCTTCTTTAGCTCTTATGAATTTCTCTCTTTTCCATGTAGTTTTACCTACAAAACACAATATTTCTATGAGAGCGAGTCTGAACATGTATTATCAATCTTTATCCTGATGAAGAGTATTTTCAACTCAATTTAGATTAAATCCTTGCTCTTTTTAGCCTTTAAAACATTATATGTTGGAGGCATATTAGTGGCGAAGGGTTTCACTCAGATATTTGCATTGGATTATGGTGACATTTTTTCTCCTGTAGTGAAGATGTCTTCTTTTTGCCTCTTTATTATAATTTTACCTCGGTGGAAAATTTACCCGAAATTCAAGAATTTCATCCTATTAATCATATAATTATACATTAGCTTCTAATTAGTGTAATTTAATTATGTAGGTATTATAGGCCATAAGTATCTCATCAACATACACCAAAATAGCAATAAAAAAACCCCTAGTATGACACACAAATAAGGCTGTAAGAGGATTTGACAATAAAGGAAGAGTGTTCAGATTGGAAGCATCTGCCAACCGATTGAGGCCTAGCAAGCTCTCATCTAGGCAAGTTGGAGGCGTTTCTGCAGGTAAAAGTAATACCCATTTCATAATTGCTTTACATTTTCACTTTCTAGTCCATTTAAATTAAGTACAAAAATAAACTTTCTTTCTAATGATGTATTAGCATAAGAGCTTAAAAGGATCAATGCATTGGTTGCCAACATGGACGATGCACATTAGGCAAAAACTACCAAGTTGAAGGCACAACTGAATGCTACAAATCAGCTAGTGAGGTTGTAAGCGGAGATAATGCAGCAGCAAGCAGAAATTATGAGGCAAATGCAGGAACAACTCCAGTCCCTAATGAAGGAGAAGGATGACAACAACAAGAGCGAAGGACCAACTTCGGGTGCTGACTTATAGGCTGCTACTTTACGGATATTAATTATGATTATAGTTCTTTTTTTTCCATTTTGTTTGCAACATTTTTATTTATATTTCATTTTGTTTATGTATAATTTTTTAGGATTGCCACTATATACATTTGTTGATATATACTTTTTTTAATACCGAATTCAGTATTGCTTATTTATTAATATTTTTTTTATTTGAGTGGTTGTTGTGTACAAGAAGAAGTCTATTAATTATAATATATATTTTTTCTAATTCGTCCAATTGGGATGGACTTTTGTTCAGTTTCTGTCACATAATGTGTCGCCTTAGTGTGACGGAATATGTTAATTACGTCTCAATTTTGCGACAGATTAATATCGCTGATTCTAATGCAAGTTTTGCGATAGATTAGGCTTTCATACCACGTCGCAAACTTTGCTACGAATTAATATAATACTTACGCAGCAAAGATGCGATGATGTTTCACCCACTTATATCCATCACAAATTTGCGATGGAAGTTTGCGATGGGAAATTATTTTGTGACAGAATAACATTATACACAGTTCTCCGAGTTGCGACTCAATTATAGAATTTTGCGTCAAAATATATCAATTGTAATTTGCGATGGATTTTGGATCGCCTAAAACCCGTTGCAAATGTCGTTTGCAACGAGGTTTTTTGCGACATCCATACTTCCTCCGTAAATTTTGTTATAGATCATATTTGCGCCAGATTATACCTTTCCGTCGCCAAATGCTTCTTTTTTATAGTGAATGATGGGACGTAAATTCGTTCTCATCTAAGCCCATTTTGGTGGCAAAATATCATTCATTCCCTCACCTGATGAGCAACTTCAGCATGAAAATTACTTGTTTTACACCTTTGTGACAAAAACACAGTGGGGGAACAGATGATGACGTAATCCTTTGGAAAACATATGAAAAGGGAAACGGATTGAGAGCATTTATTGCACCTGCTCCACTCAATTAATGCTTCTGGTCACTTTGCAGGAAACAAAGTTTCCATAAAGTAGAGGCGGTGCATCAATTAAGCACAAAGAAACGTGTACAGCAGGGAATAAAGAGTTCTCATTGGCTGAGAAGAAAGCAAGACATGGGGGACTGCAAGAAAACGGCAAAACTCAACAATAACTGTCTCATCCAGCAAGTTGCAAGCTTCCAAACACTGTGCCACTGCCCCACCCATACAGTCAAGAAACCAACTCCAAGGGATTTTACAAGATTGCCACTCACTCTTCTGCCTATAAATAGGACGTCCCAAACACGAAGACATCATCGAATTCCTTAAGAAGAGATCACCTAGTATTATTTAATTTGTAGTTTAATTTTGTATAGTTGAAGCTATAGTTAAGTGACAATACTTCTCCTTTATTCTCTATCATCCCCTTAAGACTCCTCACGAGCATCAACCATCTTCTCCACTTTATATTTTGTTGTAATCTGTCTTGTTTCATTTCAATATAAGTGTTTCTTCTTTCCTTTCCACTCGTTATCTCTGAACTAAATCTCGGGTCTATGGGACTTCAGTTTAGAATAATTATGTTTAAAGTAACAGCCATGGGCTGAAGTATCTGTGGAACGGATAAGCTGCAAAACTCTTAAAGAATTATTTTCAAAACTCTTGTACTGAAACTTTTTGTATTTCTCTGTCTAAGTAAGCTATATTCATTGTGTATCAATGGAAATTGAACACATACTGAGAAACGAACTTCCTTAAGGAAGGGATTTCAGACAGCTTAGCCATCAGGGGAAGGTAGTGTTTTGGCAACGACACTATTGGTTACCTTAGGAATAAGGGGCCACTTCGTCCATTTTAAGGTTCAGTACCAAGTACCTGTTGGAGTCAAGGGAGCCATAGGAATATGGAAACTTGTGAACCATCTAGTCCATGAGCTGAGGAATCAGAGTTGGAAGTTAAGAAACTGGGACAAAGCCAAAAAGTGCTAAGTCTTGAGCAGAGAAAATAACTATTTAAGAATGGAGCAGTGAATCCGTTCCTTGTGTTAAAAACTATTTTAAAACCATTCACCTTGTTGTCTCTTGATTATAGTTATTACTATGTTATTTTTTTATCTATTCAATCTTGTATCTATCAATCTCCAATGACTATTTTTGTGCCTTCTCTCATCAAGAAGGATCACATATATAACGACGCGAGGAGTTGTTTGCCGTCAAACTAAACTTATTGTTCTTGAGGAACGTTGTCGAGACAGTAGGGAACGTTTGACCAGATAGTTCAATCACTAACTTTTCTTCTCATTTTCATTCTTTATAAAATAGTTTAAGGCATTATTTAGAGTTCTATCCTCGTGGGAACGATAATCTGGGCATTAATACACCCATTATTACTTGATGCGTGCACTTGCACACTTGGGTTGGAAGTAAGGGAACAAATCTGTTTTCTCTTGCTAATTTAGAATAGATGAACGTCCTCCATCAGAATATATATTTTTCCACCAACAGCAAACCACCCAACAGTGAACACGACCCCTCACACGATTGGGCTTGAAGGGTAGATGATGCATCAGGCTCAACCTAATTGTATTAAAAAACTCTGCAAAACTTAATTAATTATTAAATAAATAGAGGATGGTGAGGATCGAACCCGAGACACTGAGACTCTAATACCATGTAAAGAATCAATTGAAACCAAAAGTTGAAGCGGTCGTTGGGTGATATTACATTAATAGTTTTATATATCTCTAACAGACACCTCATATTATTGTCTTCTCACTTTTACAACCTTCTTATGGATTCTTTCTGGGGTTATTTCTTTGTATTACTTTCTGAATTCAGTGTCCTTGTCGATCTTCCATAATCACATTCATATAACTAGATGTGGTACTGTTGTTACTGTTAAATGTGCTTCTTCTGAAAGTTCTGATTTGAGATTCAAGTTGAAATCTACCTCCACTTCACCTAATGTGTGTGTGTTATGTGTACTCTTTTCTACATTTTCCTTTTTATTTACATTTGCTATGTTTTGGTTAATGAATGCTTTGGCTTTTTTGCTTTGCTCTCTTTTCGTTTGCATGATTGTGTTTCTTTTTGTGTAGTGGTTTCGTAGAGAGAAAATGAGTTTGCTCTAACTTAAAAGATTCATTTTTTGGGGCAACTTGATTGTAGTCTTTTTATATTTTATTTTAAAAAAATTATAGTTAAAAGCATTGTTTTAGTTAATGTTAATGTTGAATGAAGGCACTTTTTTTTGTTAATTATTCTTTTACACTACTTTTATGTTTATTGGACCCGACCAACTGTACATTTTTCATTCTTTGAAATGTTGTTAAATATTAATATTTGGTAAGAAATTACTTAAATGAGTTCCATAAAAACATGAGATCAATAGGTAGAAAAAATATTAATATTATGTAAGACAAAATTTTAATTTTCGTCCCGCTTCCCTCCAATCCTGGCTCCGCCACATGATATATAGATAACAAAAAGGGACTCTTAAGAACAATTATTTGTCCATGTAGGTTCCATGAAACTGCATTTCTAGTATGAATACTCTTCAGATGCGAAGATTGAAGTCAATTATTTGAAATCAGAGCGGAACTTGTATTTAATATTGGTATCTTTCTGATTATTGTAATTGTACAACCGTGTTGAATGTTAAGATTAAGAAGTTGAACCACGTCAAGATAAAGATACGCAGAAAAGTTTGAATGACATGAATATAAAAAAGCATAGACTTTTTTTTTTGGGGGGAGAGGGGGGGTGTCACAAAGAATAAACTATTGACTTCTGTAAGTTTTGTCAACTACTAAATTATTAAGAGTTGTGCTATTTTTATTAATTTAATTTCAAGGATTACAACTAACTCATGATATAGTAAAAGGCCTTGACTAAAAAAAAAGGCCTTAAAAGGATTACACCTAACTCATGATATGGTTCTCTTGTAGCAGATCCCAAAAGTTTATAAAATTAGAAAAATTGTTAACTGTTTTCTATGTATACGTGGGAGCAAATCAGAAATGTCAATGTCATTCAACATAGAAACTCACACTTCGTTTTGCTGCGTCCAGTACATATTTGTTTTTGGTTTTTTTTCTTATTTCTTCTTCGATTTATTGATTATTCAACTAATTCAATTGAGTCGAATATGATCACAATAGCAACAAAATCTTTTTTATCAAATTTTTAATGCAGTTGTGTATCAAAAATTCAAACTCATAAGTTAAGCAAGGACAATCTCATATTAGTTAGTTCAAACTCGAAACCAATGATTAAACTTGAATAACTACATTTGTAACGTTTTCTTTTTAAAGTTTATATTTAGCATAAGTACTTACCAGGAATCTTGTGATTAATTAACCTTTTGAAGGCTAAAGGTGTTACGGGTTTAAAATAAAAGTACATGAAGAAAGACATACAATTGGAATAAAAACAATTGCTTAATTGGCAATAAGTTTCAATGCAAATTGACTCAATTGATAAAAGAGATTTATATAAAACACTTAACTTTCGGTCGAGTCGGATAAGATCATAAGGACAACAAAGCCCTTTTTAAATAATTTTTATAACAACTCCATGTACGTTGATCCACATAGTTGAATTTATCAAGGCACTCTGAGTTTCATAATTTAACTTAAATATCAATTAGTTTCGTAAACTTAACTATCACAATTTAGCAAAAAATAACTCAAAACACATTATATTATTTTATTTTATTTTTGGCTATATTGAGAAATTGAACACACAACCTATTAGATAATTACTCAAACCCCTCACCACTAGGCTAACTCTAGTGACTTTAAAACACATTATATTTATATATATTTTTTGAAATTTACAACTAATTGTGTTTAAAATCTTGTCAAATGATACGACTTAGTTTTCATAAATTGTTCTGTGACTTGCTACAAACCAACGAAGCGAGATGGACAAAAACAAGATTTTCTTCATAGATTCTTGTATTTAACGACAAAATATTTCTCTGAATCTATCTTTCAGATTCGCCTAAGAGCTTTTTTGGTTTTTATTTTTTTGTTTGTTAAACTGAAGATATCTTGTCTGTCACATCATTCATGGCAAGTTTCGAATAAAGTATTTCTTGAAATAGCACAATAACAACTAGTGCAAGAGCAAACCCATCGAATGGGAGTGTTAATTGGCAATTGGCCGTTAAGGCACAAATAATGATGAGTATAATAACCCTAATCAGTAAAGAGTAATTATGAATTTTTCAAGATTTATCATATAATACGCCCCAAACAGATCTTAACCAAAAAAATTTACGGGCTATATAATGCTTTGATAATATTTGAGGGAGATATGTGTAATCATCCTTCAAACAAAGAAAAATAAAAGAAATAATACTTAAATGATATTAATCCTAATACAATAGCAATGGGTCAAATATTGGGCCACCAAAAAATCACTAAAGGTCCGTAAATAAGAGATAAAACCTATAAGTATAACACTTACACTTTCTCTCACACCCATTTGGCTAATTGGTAGTTATTCTTGTACATAGTGATAAGAGGTATCTCCTCCCTAGATACTAGATACTTGAGGGAACCTTACATCCAAGATCAATTCACTAATCTCTGATTAAACATCTCTACCCATAGAATACAACATTGGAACCGTTTGTGGAGATCGATAAATTTCTAACGCAACTACCAATATGGTGAACACAAGGAGTAACAACCATAACTACCGCTGCCACCGCTTGCCTGCCACAATGGATCAAACCTGATTTCGAACTAGTTTCGAACAGATTCTAAATTGGTTTTGTAAACTCATTCTTTTGGTTCTCAAAACTGATTTAGAAAAATGCGATTCAATTTGGTTATTTTGCACCATCCTAAGAAGAGATTCAAGTGCACTCGTGACAATTCTATCAAACTTAGCAAACGAAGCTCGTGAACTGCACCTAGTTTCCAGAATTCGATCTTTCCTATAAAAGTATTGGTCTGTGACCTTCCATCATGCCTACCGTGAGCTCAACAACCCATCCGATGCCAAGAGCCCAAGAGGACCATTGAACAAGATGTTCAATATGAAAGTTACTCTTATATCATCCTCCGATAATTGATTGCTTGAACGCGGATTTAGCATGCTTTCATAGGCTTAGAGTAATGAACTCCTAAGTTTTTTTGTATGGGCGTTTAGCCCTCCTTTGTTCAAAAAAAAAAAAGTGATAATTTCTATTTTCTCGTTTTACGAGCTTCTTTTTTAAAATTATGACCATTAATTTATGATTAAATAATTGAGATCTTTTATATTACATGATGATATTAAAACAAAACATAAAAAGATCTATTTCCGTGAAAATCAAACCTAATAATAAAATGACACACTTGACCTCAATGCAAAGGCCGTGTTCGATTCAACATTTACAAGAAGACCGAGTCTTGGTCAATATTAGTTACTTGTCTTTGCAAAATAAGCAAACATAAGTTTATGACGAAAAGTCTTGCCCTACATGATCGAATTAGAGTACTATAAAAATGATGAAGATGGAGAATTTAATACGCACTTTGTTATGCTATATGTAAGATGGAACCATTCGTAATAGTTATCATAGTAGTTGTCTGCGTGTTCGCCTTAGCTGTAATATTTAGTTTATTGTGCCGAGGGGTCGGCGGAGTCAGGCAAGGTGGTGGCGGCGGTGGCGGTGGCCACCACAACAACCATCATCATTTGCACCAGCATCATTTGCACCATGAAATGATGATGGCTGGGACCATTGGGGGAGCTAATATTGGTGGAGGTGGAGGAGCAAGTGCGTGTTAATCTTTAGCATTAATCTTTCATTTGTTATTGGCGAAAGATATGGAACCGTATATGGAAGAATTCATTATTTATTGTTACTCATTCTCAGTCTTTTCATTTTTTTTTTTCATTTTTTTTTGGAATTGTATACGGTACACATGCGGATATTATTCTTTTATATTCCAATTATATGTAATAGATTTAATTAAGCGGTTGTTTATCGATGAAACGATAGTGTTGTTAATTTTAATTAATTGTTGATAAATTACGTTATATAAACCTTATGATTAGATTATGGAATGATCAAATTCAGCAAACCAAATTCTCTGATTTCATCCGTTAATTAATTGTTGCCGAATGCCAAAGAACAATTATCCAACTCAAATTTTCATTCTCAAGCTCACTAATAATCATCGTTGATTATTGTAGTGTTCCCAGCTGCTGTATACGAAGAGTCTTTAAGATACTCATTAATGTATTAAAAGTTTATTTATTCTGAATTCCAAAAAAAAAAAAAAAAAAAAAAGTTTATTTATTCCTTTAGAGCAAGCTTCGTATTCACAGTAGGAAATATATATCACAACCAACAATACATTACCTAATGGGTAAAAGCAATAAAACAAGAAGCCGTACGATCGAGCAAGTGGTCACAAGGGATATATTTTTTTATACTCCAAGACCACCCAATGATTTGGTACTTTCTCTCACAACACTAATTTTTTCTTTTCCTTTTTATCCTTATTATTTTTTTTCTTTTTCAATTTTACCTTCTCATTTACATTAAGGGTGTGTTTGGTACAGGAGAAATTTTTTGGTGACCG
Source organism: Gastrolobium bilobum (assembly GCF_033153095.1). Classification (NCBI taxonomy): domain Eukaryota; kingdom Viridiplantae; phylum Streptophyta; class Magnoliopsida; order Fabales; family Fabaceae; genus Gastrolobium; species Gastrolobium bilobum. The sequence continues at coordinate 13,802 of NW_026899891.1, forward strand.
GGAATCATGATTAATGGGAATTCAGTAGAAATTGAGTTTACTTGGAATCTTACGAAAGATGTGTTTGGTTCGCCAAAATATTACCGGGAATACTGGGTAAAAATTACTGATTCCATATTTGGTTTAGAACGAAATATGACTTGGAATATGAGGTTATTTTACAAAAATAACCCCAAACTATTTTTACTTTTGTAATTGATAGATTGGGTCTAGATTTTTATGTGTATTGGGGTATTTTTGTCTCAAAATTTATTGTTGTGCTTTCCCTTTACTTGGTATTCTGATTGGTATTTCGAATTACCATATTATTTTTGGTAATCTGAATAGTGACTTTTCTTTATAAATCAAATTACCGGTAATCCTTGGATATCCGGGAATCGTAATTTATTCCTTCTACCAAACGTGGTAATTACATTTACCAAAGAAGGATTACCGGTAATCCTCTCCAAAAACTTGAACCAAACATCCCCTAAGAGACTACCTAAAAAAATGATGGTCCCGGACCACGATAAATTCTCTCGCTCACAAGAGGATCCATTCTGTGGCATGTGCAGGACGATGGAGGAAACACAAATTCATGTCTTGAGAGACTGCTATAAGGCTAAAAGTATCTGGCTGAAATATCTCTCATTTCACCACAAAATAGCTATGTTAAGTGGAAGAGTCAGAAAAATTAAAAAGTTATTGTCAAAAATTAACCAATTATAGAAAAAGTTAGTGTCAAAATCAGCAGGTAAGGAGGAAGTAAACCATTGACAGTCACTAAGATCAAAAAATGATTTTGATTTTGGAAATCAGCGAAGATAAAAAAAAAACTTTTGATTTTGGAAATCCGCCGATACCAAAACACTTGCTAGTTCTAATATGGTTACGCCACTGGCTATGTTCTTATCCTTGGATAAGAAATCCTGGATCTCGAGGAACTGCCTTGGTTGATCATAAGGCAAGATAACTTCTTTGTTGGTTGCTGGATGCTGTGGATGTGGAGATATAAGGCCCTTCACGAATCAGACTTCTGTTACGACCCGCATAATCCGACACAGACCATCACTCTCTTTGCTAGAGAGATAACCACAAGCAAAAATCTGGATAATCAAACTGTAGAAGTTGCGCACACTCAGCCAGGTACGAGTCATTGGAATCCTCCAGGAGATGGATTGTTTGGCTGTTCTCTTTTTTAAATTATTTATAAGTTAAAAGTTAAAAAAAAAATAATAATAATAAAACTAAAATTTATTTGTTAATTATATCAAAAATTTAGCAGTTATTTAAGAGTACATATTTTAATAAAATTATTTTTTTTATCTTTATGACTTTTCATTTAAAAAAAAAAGTACACAATTTTTAAAAAAAAATATAAGAGCTTAAAAAAAATTGCTCTCATTTTTAGCTCTCTGTTTTTTTTTCATTATAAAAAAAAAACTTTTTATTATAAATTTTTTTTTCAAAATTTGTTTGACCTAATTTATATTTTTAAATAATTTCTAACTTTAACAGAAAAAAAATCTAAACAGACACTAAATACAGACGAATCTTGTGTATCCAGGAAAGGATCAGCTGCTTGTGGTGGGTTCGTGATAGTACGAGAGCTTGGGTCAAGGGATTCACATACAATATCGGTAAGTGCTCCCCTTTGGAAGCCGAAGCCTGGGGTCTTAGACACGTTGCATGGTTCGAAAGTCCAATTGCTACGCCCACAAGTTAGCCCAAGCTGCCTTAACTAGGCCGGGCCGACCCACAGGGGCCTACAGCTCGACCTACGTCAGGTCAGACCTGACCTAATATATTTCGTAAAATAGGTCGAACTTGGGCCTTGAAAAAGTTTGTTTATTAAAAAGGCCGTAGGCCTACTTTCACAAGGTCTGGCCTATAAGCCTACAGACCGACCTATATTATACTATTTATTTTAAATAAAATAAAATAGAATAAGTATGCCTTGAAAAAATAAAAGATATAAATTTAATCAATTGTAATTATTTATAACTTAATTATATTCGATGATATTTTAATAGAAATCTAACTTTATTTCTTACATAGAAGGAACCAACATCTCAACATGTTAAATTGTGTATATGAATATATTAAAAGGTTTTTGGGAAATGTTATACTTACTACAAACATCATGACGTATTGTTGGATTCATGTAATTATTTTAATTTACATAATATGGATTTGTTTGTTGGATCTGATGAAATATTTGTTATTTAATTGGAACATTTTGCTTTTGAAAGTGACTTAAATGCAGATTGTATGAATTTTGTTGTGATTCATGATTCTGTTTGGACGTTGAAATTATGATTTTTGATTTAGCAACAAAATTTGAGTATTCTGTAAAGTTGATTCATGGTTATGTTTGGAAGTTAAAAATTAACAGACTAATAGGCTAGGCCAGGCTATTTATTTTTTTTATAAACGGGTCAAGTCAAGCTAACAGTTAGACTCGTAATAGGCTTGAGCCAGGCCAAATTCAAATTTTCTAACATAAATTTGAATTTTTCAAGACAAAATTTGGCTCAACCCAACTCACTTTCATTCCTACGCGTACTTAATAAGAAGGCCAGCTCATGGCTACAAAATCAATGGTGCCACTTTTACATGAATTCGTCCAAATTTTGACTCAGAAGTCAAAAGGCGAGAAACGAATAGTTACTGAAATTGGGTCCCACTTTTACAAGGTCAAGTCATTTGGCAAACTTCGTTACTTTATCGGAAATTCACTTTTTTTTATAAAACAAAATTAATAATTATATACTACGAGTAATATATTGTTATATTATTAAAAAAAAAAATTCTCTCCTCAATCATTGTTCGCTGACGTGTCGGAGAGAGAAAAATAATTTTATCATTATAACTATATACTACTCATAGAACATAATTATTATTTTTTTGCAAGAAATAATTTTTTTGAACACCATGATAAAAATGAAACCCTTACTTTATAGGTAGATCAATTATCAGCAATTAAAATAAATATTTTTTTCTTCTTTATTTTATGAGTTTTATCATTAAAATTGTGATGATTGATATGTTAATAGATAATAAAGGGTTTTTTTTACGGGGAATACAAGTCTTTTGTTGTATGAAACTTGTAATATCAAGTCATAGACAAAAAAATATATGAGGTCCACACTTTAAAATAAATAAATAAATATTGGCTCAACTTTTGATGTATGAGTAGGAGGAATATATTATTTCATGTAACATGAGAAAAACATAACTTTTTTTTTGTATATAGAATCATGTTACAAAGGGACACGAAAAAATATATTTGCAACCAGGGTAGTTCCCTTGTTGTTGGGTCCCACACCTTGTCTAGTTTTGGTGATAACAAACAAGTGAAGCCAAAGTATTTAATAGTTTGTTGCAGGACTTAATTTTTAATTTGTGATTATTTGTGATGAAGAGAATGCAACACAATTGTCATAAAATCGCGAAGAATTGAAGATGCAAGATAAAATCTTAGATTTCATGTAACGGTTGGATGAGGTGAATCTTGATCATGCCTTGAGTTAGAATTTTTAAAGTTTTGGAAACTAAGGAAAGAAGATTTAAAAAATTAATTTTTAATCCAAATAGATTTTTAAGATTTGGTTTTTGATTTGAAAAAGAAAAAGTTAATTTGAGATTAATTTTCTTTTTAAAAGATTTGATTTGATTTTATCTATTTTTGGAAAGTTAATGTGAAGATTTTGATTTCATTTTTAGAAATATATTTTGGAAAGTTTTCTTAAAAATCATGATAGTCTTTAGATTTTTTCTTAGGATTTGATTTTGAGAAAAAATCTATAAATAACATACTTGGAGCTTTTCTCCATAGTGCTAATGAGCTTTCAAAAGAAAGTGGTAGTGAGCTTTCAAGAGAAAAAGATAGTGAGCTTTTAAAAGAAAAAGGTTTTTGAACATTCAAGAAAAAAAGCGCATTGAGCATATTATGAGTATTTCTTCTTAAGGCGCATTCAAAACAATTTGGGAACCAAAGGCATGAGCAGATTCATTGAGTTTACCACTATAGGTTTTATTTGTACCTAGTTGCTTATTATTTAGAAACGGTAAGGTAACTAATTTTAATTGTAAATTTTTTCTTGACTTTTTTGAAGTTCTATACTAGAAAACTTGGATACTAGTTCTTGTACTAGGAAACTAGGAAACCATCATATCTCTTTTCTTTGGAAATTGAGAGTGACTTAAGAACCCTTGTGTGATAGGATTTTGAAATCCTAAAGGATTAGGCTTTCGTACTAGAAAACTAGGATATCAAGTGAGAATTTGTGTAAGGGGTAGACTAGGTATAATAACCTTAATTATGTAAGTTTTAAATTAGAAGGTTATAATGAGGACCTTATGGTCATAAATAGAATGAGGATAAAATTCTAAAAATTTTGATACCCATATTGAGGGTATTATGCACAGATGAATTTTCATCTATTAAATTTGACTGCTGACGTAATAACAGTCAGTAGAATAGCTCCAAGTTAGCAAATTATAGTTAGATAGCTAATATAATGATATAAAAATCATGAATGAGGTTAGGATATGATTTGATGAAGATTGATACTCATATTGAGGTATTTTTAAAAAGTCACTTCTGCCGGGTATTTTGTACTGCTGTAGCAGCAGCCGGTAGAATCCCGAAACGTGAAAAAGATGAGAAAATATAAATAAAGACCAATATATGCCTAACAAGTCATAATTAGACCAAAAATGTTAAAGTTAAGATGATTATGAAATCCAAGTACAGTTAAGAACACTGGTAAAGACTACAGTGCAATTAAACAACTGTTAGTGGATCTGTGATCGACTAATCAAATTTTTAAGTTATGAACATGATAATTAGACAAATTAATGTTAAGTACTTAAAGTTAGAGTCTTGGAGGTTTTCGGGTAAAAAATTTGACGTCAGATCAGTTAAAAATTATAGCGGGTCTCACTAAAGGACAAATGCCACTTAAGTGACATAGCACCCCTCATTAGGGCACCCTCCTCTCCTTCCCTTCCATTTCTGATCAGCAGCCCCTTCACTCCTTCTCTTTCTAAATTTCAAATTTTGAAAACTCTCTCACTTCTCTCTAAGATTCCATCACCTAAACCTCTCCAAAACACAAAATTTCCTTCATCAAAGTTGTTCTTCTCACTCTCCTCTTCACCACCATACCATTTTTATGGTGTGAAGCCAAAATTTTGTAGCCTTAGCTTCTTGGACAGCCATGGTTTGGTGAAGGAAGATGGCCATGGAGTTGTGTTTTTAAACTCTCTTGAAGAACCACACTTGTTCACTTGGTTTCTTTCATTTTGGGTAAGTTCTCTTGATTTTTTTCATGAAAAATCTCATCTTTTCCTCTTGTGTTCTTGAGCTCTAACTCATGAGCATGTTCATGAAGGTTTGTTCTTGCTTAAAGGAGGGTTCTTGGTGGAAAAATGTGGAGCCTTGAGCTAAAGGAGGAACCTTGAAGATGTAAGCTTCCATGGAGCAAAATAACTCAAAAGTCTTCCCTTTTATGCCTTATGTGCCACGGTTTTGTTTGTGTCATGAAGGGATATTGTTTAAAAAAAAATTATGTCATGGTTTGATGATGATTCTTAAGTGTGTGTGTGTGTGTGTGTGTGTGTGTGTGTGTGTGTGTTTGGAACCATGGAATGATGGATTGGATGACTAAAGGTGCCACCTTTGGACCTTTGAGTGATGTTCATGTAAAAAGATAACTATGAACCCTAAAATGGACCATGAACATTTCAGCCATATCATGTGAAGATAGGGTTTGATGACAAAAAAATGTGATTAAGTTGTTAAGTGTGGAAAAATGATTAGAAAGATTAACTAGGTGGGTTAACTCTAAGTAAAGCTCATTAATCATGATTAATAATGGCTAAAAACCCTAATTAAAATAGCTCATCAAGTCTACCCCATAAAGTATATAAGGGTTTAGTTGTGTTAAAAATTAAGGAGATGATGAATTAGGAAATTAATTAAGGGTAGGGATTAATTAACAAAAGTAATTAAGGATTTAACTCTAAAATTGGACTAAAGTAGGGTTTAGGTACACTAATTAAGTAATTAGTAAAATTTAAGTATCATGACATAATGGGACTAAGGAGATTTCATAATGTGACTTAATAATAGAAAAATCCAAGAATTAATGTGAATTAGAATTTATAATCAAAAGTAATTAAGGTTTGTTAAGTAAACACATTTAAGGCTAAGTAACCAGTTTTTAGGCGAAATTGGAGAGAGCATATCTTCCTCCAAAAATGTCATATAGGGTTGTACCTTATATCAAATCGAAGCTTGCGATGTTAGCTATTTGGTGTCAAAATTTAGTATCAATTGAAGATATATTCCATTCTGTATGTTTGTTTGAGTGAGGACTGCACAGGGAGGCCATGTGCAGGGGTTGCACATGGCTGCAACTTTCACGAATTTTTCCTCCCTCTGTGCTTACTCAAATTAGGCTCATAATATGTCGAATTAAATATATAGGTGTCTAGTTGTCTACATAAAAAATTTAGAGAAATTGGTTTAGTAGAGTTTCCAGAATCGTAGAAATGGTAAAGGATGTTTAGGGCCCTGTTCGGAGTTGGCAAACAGCTTTGTTTGTCCAACTTCAAATGTTGATAACCGGAGATAGGGAACTCCAAATGAAGCATGTGATACCTTTTTTTAAAGGTAATTGAGTCTAGATTAACATAATAAAAGATGAGAATTTCATAAGATGTGAGTTGCGCTCAATGACTAGAAAACAGAAGTATGTACAGTTATGGAAAAACTGTAAAAGTGATATTTAAGCTAAGTGGGCTTAGGGGAACCCCTTAGTAACTTATAATAATCATAAATATGGCTTGGATGAGTTGAAAATAATCTAAGTACCTAAGTGAGCCTTGCATGTGATTCTAAGTTATGTAATTAATTTAAGATTTAGGTAGCTTGTAATAATGCACTAAATTACATAATTATGTAATAATTGGTCTAGACTTGTAATGGGCATATTATTGGCATGTGAGTATAAAAATTGGAATCATTAAATGATTAAGTCATGGATATGGCTTGATTAACTAATATGTAATTAATGATGTGAATGGTTCCTACTCTAGGTGTGCATAGAGAACCGTGCACTTGAGGATTTTGTTGGAGCATGCGTATACTATTGGAGTGTGGGCTTGTGCTAAGCTCAGTGAGGTAAGCTCCTAGTTCTAGTTGACTCCTCTCTCTTGTGGCCCTACCATGATGGTGGACATTATGGTTGTATTGTATGAAAGTATATGGTATGATGTATATGTGCATTCATTCACATTCATATAGATGTTATATGATCTTGATGTTATGATGATGCACTGATGATATATGTTATGAGGATCCTGGCCAGTGATTATGGTATGTAGGCTGCCTATGACTTGACTCTGGGGGTTGTATCATACAGAGGTTGTGTTGACTGTCTATGGCTTGACCCTGGAAGTCACACAGGTGTAATTGTCTATGGCTTAACCCTGAAAGTTACACAGGTGTAACCGTCTATGGCTTTGATCCTGGGGTTACACAAGGATGATATGATGATGCTATGTTTATGTTGTATGTCTGTATTATATGCTTTATATCTGACTTGTCAAGCAGGAAGTGGGCTCAGGAGTTAGAGGATCTTCTATGAACCTTAAGCTTACTGAGATATTGTTATCTCACCCCGTTTGGGGACATCATTTCAGGTACCCAGAGTAGTGGTGATGCTTCTAGGGGCAAGGCCCCCGCATTGGAGTAGTTGATGATGCAGCTGATTATTTTAGACTATGTTTAGACTTTATGATGGCATGTGGATTTGTTAACGTGCTCAATTATATATGGAGATTATGTTATATATTTATTTAGGCTCATGATTGTATCCTTAGAGCCATGGATTAATTACTGATGTTTTTATATTTTTGAATTAATATAGACGATGTATGCATTCAGTTAATTTGGGCATGGAGCCTTCTTGTTTGTATTGACCCATTGAGGGGATTGCAGTCTATGTGGACTTGCAAGCTATCTGTTTAAATTAGTGTATCAATCAGGTTAACTGTAGGTATGGGACCATGTTCCTAGTTATCCGAAATACAGCCGTTATGATGTCCGTGAGACTCCTTCAAGAATGACACTTGATGTCATATCTTGATGGTCAATGGCCACTATTACTGGCTCATGGGATTAATTAGTAGATGTATGTTTAGATTTACGCTTTCGCAGTAACTCAAGTGAACGTTTTTAGAAATGTTTTCATAAAAGGTTTTGGAAAAAGTTTATTCGTATTTGTAAAACGCTTTATTATTCTTTTAAAATAAAGTCTTCCGCTGTGTATGCCAAATATCATGTATGTTAACAACCGGAGTACTACGGGGTGTTACACTAGGAAACTAGGATATTAGAGAACTCATTGTACGCAAGTTTCATATTGGAGTTGCCCGTCAAATTTCAGTATTCACTATTAGGGCCTGTGGTTTTTTTCTCTTTTCGGCTTTCCACGTAAAAACTATTATGTCAATATCTTTCTATCCTTATCTTGATTTATTGCTTTGAGTTAATTTTTAATTAGTAAATTATTTTTATAAACTCAATTCACCTCCCTCTTGAGTTCATTTGGGACCAACACTTGTCCTTTAAAAGATCAACAATCAGCCCCTATTAAAACTTTATCTCTATCATTTCTCACATTTACAAATTAGTTAAAATTAGTGACCGAACAATTACATAGCCAATCATAAAGAGAAAAGACAAGGAAAGAAAAAAAAAGGAAACATTGATTTCAGATTCATCCTGATTAATCCAAGGAGAGTTACATATCTAGTAATATTTTACTATACTCTTTTACCCTACTTTCTTACAGACAAAAAAAATAGAGCAAAACCTCCTGTTAATTCTTTTTGCATCTAACCAGTAAAAATTGATCATTTGAATGCATATATAATAAAACTTAGTCAACATGAGAGAAAGTAAATAACAATTCCTTTTTTTTGGATATACAGTTCCTGCTTAATGACCAATAAAACATGGGCTTTATTAGTCTCGTGTAATAGGATAAAAGCTCTCTAATCCTATAGACACAACTTTGTGTGGGATCCACCCACTTATAAAAATAAATAAATAAATAAATAACACGAAAATCGATGTATATGTAGGAGAGAAAAATACTCTTCAAAAATATGAGAGTATATTTTCCTATAAAACATTCAATAAAAACGTCGAGACAACCAAGAATAAACTTTTTTTTTCCTTTTGGTTCTTCACCTTGATGATTCGTATTATATTCATGGGTACTCCCATGGTGGGATCCTCAGTATAGTACGCAGAAGCTTATAATGATCAAAGGTCTTGTGTTTATGTATCGATTGGTAACCTAATTATGGTAGCAAGGTGGGGGTAAGAGTATGTATTCGATCTTCCCCAATACTATCTTTGGGAGGATTTTAAAGCTTTAATCCTAGACCCGCCCCGAACAGGATTACGAATTATCTCTCGTGGAAGATATGTTGTGATCACAACAAGTATACAGTCGTACAAGTAATAGAGTAATGAGTAGAGTTATCGTTCCCACGAGGATTAAATGCACTAATCACTATTCTCACGATTCCCTTTAATTTGGACATATCAAAGTAGTTTGGAAGAGTAATTTTTAATTAAAATAAATTAAATTCTCGCAATTAAAATAGAACTCATATTGAATGCAGAGAATTAAAACAAATTTAAAGGAATCAATAACGAGACTACAGCTAGAAAATATTTCACCTCTGATCCTCTTTTAGTAGTTCAAATTAATTTCAATAAAAATTTATCTCAATTGTTTCAAACAATTCATCTTCTATTAATTGGCTGGTTAAATCCTAAGGTCTTAGTCCTTTAACCCTTTAACCCAATTAGAATCCTAATGTCTTAGTAATTTCTTTTAGATTAAGCTTTAGGCGCGAAGAATTATGAAAGTTTGCAATCCCCTGTCAGGATTAAAATCCCAATTTTTCTATTGTGAATCCTAAACCTCAGATCTCTATATGAGTGATCAAGTCATACAATAATGCATAAAAATAATTCTGAGATAAAACACAAACAACTTGAGACAATTTATTAAAGAAACAATTTAAACCAAACAAGGATTCACGTTGGATCCATATCCCTAACTACAAAAGAAACTGAGCCAGATATAGCTGACATAAACAAAACAAAAAAAAGAGAGGAAGAAGTCATGAAGAAGAAGAAGAAGAGGAAGAAGAAAAGAAACCAATGTTGCCTCATTCTTCAAGTCTTCTCTCTCTCTGAAACTCTTCAATCTCTAGCAAAATCTCCTCTCTTTCTGAATGTCCCTCCTTTTTGTTTACAAGAGTTGCCTTTTAATAGTGATAAAACCATATCTTTTAATTTCCCATAAAATCTTCAATGAAATCTTCACTAGAATCTCCAATCATATTTTTAATCAAATCCTTAAAATCTTCCCTTTTATATTTAAAGGAAAACTTTTCTTAAAAATATTGAAGAGAATATTCAATAAGATCTTTAATCAATTACATGATTCAGAAATCCAAAACAAATCAATTTGAGCTCTCCAATTTATCTTTTTTTTTAGCTAAAAATTACTGCAAAATATAAGAATTTTTTTGAGAATATTACTAAGAATAAAATATCACTTTAATTATAATTCTCATAAATTTTAATTATTTTTAAATCAATTTCATGTTTATATTAACCCTTAATACATAATAAATTGAAGAGTCATCAAGATACCTGTGGTTTATGCAAAAAAAAATTGTATCAACTAGTGTCACTTCGAAATGTAATGATACATACATTTCAAAATCTCCACATTATTTTTTAAATGTTTTGGATAAAGAAAGTGTTACGATCAGATAGATCGATATGTTCAATCAGAGATTGGTATGTTAATATAGGATCTGTTTGCCCACTCTTAGGTACCTATAGGAGAGGTATCCTAGAGATCAGCGAATCACTGTGCACAATATTATAAACCACATAGTCAAGGCGTATGTAAGAACTCGCACCGTTAATTAAGGAATTTTAATTAATTAATTATGTGAAAATAGGAAATGATTCCATAATTGACCCTAATAATTATTATGAGGCTTTAATAATTATAGTAAGTGATTAAGAATGCTGAAAGTCTCTTTTCGGAAGAAAAGTGCAAATACCGATTCTGCTAGTCGGTATAAATGCGTACCGAAAAAGTATCCCGGAAAATTATAATAAGTGCATGATAATTACTAGATTAATATGTAGGACTTGTAAAACGATTTTCAAGTCCAAATAATGAGAACTGGTGCTAGAAACCGGTACTGGCTTTGAAAAGCGCGTACCGGAAAGGTGCTCCGAAAATTGTAAGAAAAATATGATAATTCTTGGAAAAATGTGTAGTTTCATATTCCAAAGTTTGGGATTAAAATGCTAAGCGTAGCAATTAAAGTTAATACTGCGTGTTAATCTTTGAGTGGGCTATAAATACCCTTATTAAGGGCACATTGCGCTAGAAAACTGATTTGCTGCGTGACTAACTTGGAGGCTGACCAGAAAACACTCCTTCATTGCCTTCTTCACCATTTTTTGAGCAAACATTCACCTTTGGTGCTTGTTCCTTCATCTTAACACTTGGGCTTGGTGTGAGTGATCCTTGTGAGTGAGAAAAAGACTTCATTTGGTGAGGGAGCTTTGGTTCTGACTTGGTGGTTTGGGGTTTTGAAAAGCTTGGTTTTAGTTTTTGGAGGTCCAAGTGGTGATCTTTTGTGTTAAAGAACCAACATTTGTGATGCTATTTTCGTGCATATCTTTGAGTCAGACTTGAGGGGCTGTGTTGAGCTCCAAGAGCATCTCCATCCTCTGTTTTAGGCTTGTGGTATGATCATCACACTTTAACTTGAGTTTTATGCTTAAAAATGGAAGCTTGATGCATGTTAAGGCTAAAAGATGATAACTTAACGTTGGGTAATGTCAAACACACCTAGAAATGCATGTCTAAGTGTTTTTAATCGGTTAAAACCCAACCTTGGAATGATATCTTCACGAAATACAGTTTTTGCATTCTGTCGTGAAATATCTGGATATCTGCCCGAGAGATATCCGGATATGTAATATCCGGATATGGGATCTAGATATCCAGATATTGGATATCCGAATATGGGAATCTGGATATCCGGATATTGTATATCCGGATATGTACAGTGAGATATCCGGATATTGCATATCTGGATATGGTCCCGAGGAATATCCGGATATTCTGGGATTTCGTAGAGCAGTAGCTGTACTGTGTGTACAGTAGGCTATTGGGGGTTTGTGGACCCTAGATTGATGAAGTTGAACTTCTGTAATTAATGAACTAAGTCAGAATCAAGTGATTAAGGGCTTATGGCTTGGTATGGAGCCTTAAGACGTAAAACGTAAAGGAAAGACGTTGTCTTTAAGTTATATGCTTGTGGTGCATTATTATTGATATAGTATTGGTCCATAACAGATTGTGAATCTGCTGTGTTTGGACTTTGAGTTGTGGACTCTTGGTTTTGGGTGTTAGCTTGCAAGGTAAGCTTTCGTGTCCTCGGTTTAGCCATGTTATGGTTCCACCATGTCCCATGGGGGTATGCTTATATGCATGCTGTGTTACATGCTTTGAACATTTGAAATGCTGTTGAGCTTTATTTGTAATGGCTTTTAATATGCATGTATTGTTTCATCTTGATGGTAAGCCTGAGTATGTGGCGTCATACGATATGGTGATCCTGGGTGAATGCAAGTGGCGTCTTGCACTATGTGTGGGTATTTGGCGTATATAAATCCTGCATTTCTCTGGCCAGTAGAATAGAATTGACACACATGACATGATTATCTGCTGCATTGCACTGTTTTAGAAATGATATTGATGAACTGCTTTTAAACTTATATTGCACATGTAAGTGAGCTTGGGGTGGAAGATCCTTGAGGACCACTTATCTTACTGAGATTTCTTGTTTAGAGATCTCACCCCACGTTTGGAGAATGCTTATTTCAGGTTCAGGTAGTATGGTGACTGATGTCTCTGGCGGCAGGAGGCCAGAGCTTAGCTGATTATGATATTATGTTGTATTGCTGCCATGACTGGATTTGGATGCTGTTTATGTTTTCCGCTATTTATGATGTTGTTGTTGAGACTGATGTTGGGCGTGTTGCCTTATTTGAGTGAGCATGGGGATAGTCCATGACACTTTATGTTAGTACTTTTAGATTGGAGTTGTATAACCTGCTAGTTGGTCCGGCCTACTTGTGGTAGTTCCGTGATTTCTAGAGACACACTTTTATTATCTATGTTATGAGGTATTTCAGTTAGCTATTTCATTGCAATTATATACAGGCAATATTTTATTAATTGATTAATAAGCAAGTTGGTAATGATAATGACATCATAATTGAAAAGAAAAAGATATTCCGCATTTTTAATTAAGCGCTGCTTAATACGATAGTATGATAACATTACCGGTTATATACGGGGTGTTACATGGGGTGTGTGCACAGTGACAAGCTAAGAGAGAGGGTTTAGAGTGTGTGTACCTTATTGGTTTAACCCCTTATTTATAGATGGGTTACCTGGCAGGAGTGGACTTTTGGGTCTCTTAGGAGCATTAGTGGTCCAATTGTTGATTCATTGCTGCCGTAGTAGGATTAGTATAATTAAGGAATATTTCCTTAATTCTCTCTTAGTTGTTAGCCCTATTCGGGCCTTCTAGAATATAGGCTTTTGTCAGGTCCATAACAGTTGCCCCTCAGCCAGGCTACCTGGGCATCCGGGTTGCCAGGGTGAATTCCCTTGCATTTTGCTTCATGTTTTCTGCTGAGTTGAGAGCGTTTTGAGTTTTGTAAACTCTTTGCATATGTGTTCCTTACATCTCAGGCTTTTAAATCGAGGTCCTCATTGCCCCTTATCTCGGCAGGTTGATCATAAACCATGGAAAATATTTCACATATTCCTATACCAACAGCATCAAACAACAGCAACAAAATTTAGTCATATAAGGAAGGGCTAGATAGCATATCAGCAAACTAAAAACCAATTCCTATATTTGGAGCATGCCAATTCTTGGATTTATCTGCATACTCAGCCAAATCATCTCATAATTTACATGCCAGTAGGTTACTCAATCAGTCCAAATCCATACTTTGAAAGAAGTCATTACCAAATATCATGTGAAATCAGAATTGTAATCACATGAACAAACAAAATTTTCATCAGTTATCATGTGGTTGTAACAATTTGGAATCAAGTTATTTTAGTGATGAACACTTCATAACCAGATGTTTCCCAGAAAATCCTAGAATTTATCATGATTTAATCCCATACAACCTTGAAAACATGAATTACCCTACTTGTTTCATATAATCTCAGTGAGTAAAAATGGCAAACACTTGGCATGCATTGTTACATTGGGGATGCTTGAAACAGGTAATTCAAATTGTCACAAGAGTTTCCAACACAGACATCAAGAAATTCCACATGCTATCAAATTGGAATATTGAGATCATACTTATCCTACACTTGCAATCATCATCGAGTAAGGAGAAAAGAGATAATCGATGGTTACCTTGTCTCCTGCCATTTGATGAATTGGGGAATTGCAAGAAAACCCTAGAAACTTTAGCTCTGAACAATTTGTGATGAAAATCCAAAAATTCCTACCCAAAGTGGAACCCTAGCTCGTGAATGTGTAACTTGGTGGAGATGGTTTAGGGTTTATTGATGGTGGGTGGTTCTTGCTGTGCGACGGTGATGGCTTGGCTGGTGACCGGTGAAGAATGGTGGTTATTTGTTGAGAGAGAGAGAGAGAGAGAGAGAGAGAGCGAGAGAAAGATGGTGTACGGTGGATGATGGAGGAAATATGGGTTACCAGAGGAGGAAGGGAAGGGAGTGTATGGTGATTAATGGGCGCTGGTGGTTGGGGCTAAGAGAGAGAGTGTGATAGAGAAGATGATGGTATGCGGCGGTGGAACAGGGATAAAGAAGAAAAAAAATGGTGGTGTGCGGCGGTGATAGGGTTTGAGAGAGAAAGATGAGTGAGGGAAGGGTGAGGGTTTTAATTTTAAAAATCCGACTTTGGGACCCACGCTCATAGCGTCAATTCCACGCTGATAGCGTGGGACTTCCTGTTTGATCACGCTCGTAGCGTCAATTCCACGCTGATAGCGTGGGTCTTCTTTTACACTTCTCACGCTTGTAGCGTGGATATCACGCTGATAGCGTGGAGTTTTTTGTTTTCTCACGCTAGTAGTGTGGATTTGACGCCAATAGCGTCAGCTCAAAGTTCACAACATATTATTATCTAACCTAAACAAAACTAAAATGACTAGAACTAACTTTTCCTGCTGGGTTGCCTCCCAGTGAGCGCTTGTTTAACGTCACGAGCCTGACTGGAACCGTTTAAGATTCAGATGAAGCCAAAGGGGCAGAAATTGTGTCCCTATTCACATGCTCTCCATGATAAAATTTCAATCTACTCCCATTGACCTTAAAAGGCCTTTCAACATTGAGAGGAGAGATTTCAACCGTACCATATGGAAATACATTTTTCACTATAAAAGGACCAGACCAACGAGATTTGAGCTTACCTGGAAACAACCTCAGTCGAGAGTTGTATAGTAATACCTGTTGTCCTGGCACAAATTCCTCGGTTTGAATCTTTCTGTCGTGCCACTTCTTTGTTTTATCTTTGTAGATTCTGGCACTCTCATAAGCAGAATTTCTGAACTCATCAAGCTCACTCAATTGAGCCTGTCTTTTCTCAAAAGCTTTTGTTGAATCAAAATTTAAAAATTTGATAGCCCAGAAAGCTCTATGCTCCAATTTCACAGGTAGATGACAAGATTTTCCAAATACCAACTGATAAGGTGACGTACCAATAGGAGTTTTGAAAGCAGTCCTATATTCCCACAAAGCATCATCCAGCCGCTTAGACCAATCCTTTAAGGAGCTCCCAACAGGTTTTTCGAGAATCCTCTTCAACTCTCTGTTAGAGACTTCCACTTGACCACTGGTTTGAGGATGATAAGGTGTAGCAACCTTATGTTTAACACCATACTTAGCTAGTAGGTTATCAAACTGCTTGTTACAAAAATGAGTACCTTCATCACTAATAATAGCTCTAGGGACACCAAACTAAGTGAAAATGTTTTTCCTTAGAAAATTCACCACCACTTTAGCATCATTGGTGGGAAGATCCATAGCCTCAACCCACTTGGAGACATAATCAACAGCAACAAGGATGTACTGGTTGGAGTAAGATGAGGGAAATGGTCCCATAAAATCTATCCTCCATACATCAAATAGTTCTACCTCTAATATGCTATTAAGAGGCATTTCATCCTTGCGGGAAATGTTTCCAGCTCTTTGACATTTATCACATCTTTCCACATAATCCCTTGCATATTTGAATATCGTAGGCCAATAATACCCACTCTGTAGAACTTTTTGAGCGGTTTTATTGCCTCCAAAGTGTCCTCCATAGTCTGATGCGTGGCAGTGCCACAGGATCTCATGAACTTCAAATTCTGGTGCACACCTTCTTATAATTCCATAAGTACACTGAAAATACAGATATGGATCATCCCAATGAAATCTCCTTGCGTCTCTGAGGAACTTCTTCTGTTGTTGCCTAGTGAGGTTGGGAGGCAACTCTTTTATCACCTTGTAATTGGCAATATCTGCGAACCAAGGAGATACAAATATCGCCATTACTCTTTCATCAGAAAAATGGTCATTTATTTCTTTCTCAGGACCATCGTGTAATTCTTTTTCCTGAATTCGTGACAAGTGATCTGCCACCTTGTTCTCTACTCCAGCTTTATCTCAGATCTCTAAGTCAAACTCTTGAAATAAGAGCATCCACCTTAGCAAACGAGGCTTTGCATCCTGCTTATTCATCAAGTACTCAAGGTTTTTCTCCACCATGTCAGAAAAGATGGAGAGCATGCACCTCTGGAATGTGGCAGGTGCATTACATAGACCGAATGGCATCCATCTATAAGCAAAGACTCCAAACGGGCAAGTGAAGGCTGTTTTCTCCTGGTCTTCTGGTGCCACAGGAATTTGGTTGTAACCAGAATAACCATCTAGGAAACAGTAATAAGTATGACCCGCCAATCTTTCCAACATCTGATCAACAAAAGGAAGTGAGAAGTGATCCTTCCTTGTGGCAGCATTCAACCTCCGGTAATCCACACACATTCTCTAACCAGTAATGGTTCTAGTTGGAATAAGTTCATTTTTCTCATTGCAGACTACAGTGATACCTCCCTTTTTCGGAACAGTTTGCACTGGGCTCACCCAAGCAGTATCTGAAATCGGGTAAATCATACCAGCATCAAGAAGTTTCACAACTTCTTTCCTCACAACTTCCTTCATTGTTGGATTGAGCCTCCTTTGAGGTTGTCTTACTGGTCGAACTTCATCCTCCATGAGGATTTTATGAGTACAGAATGAAGGATTAATACCTTTCAAATCAGAAATTGACCATCCTATAGCAGTCTGATGGTTCTTCAACACTGTAATCAATCTTGTTTCTTGCTCAGAAGACAATCCCTTGTTAATGATAACACGATAAGTTTCCTCTTCACCCAAGAAGATATATTTAAGAGTTTCTGGAAGTTCCTTCAACTCCACCTTTGGGGCACCATCTTCCTTGTCAGAATCTTTCTTTTCAAGAACTTCAAATACCTCATTTTTTCCTTCCTTAAAAGGAACCAATTCATGCACTTCAAGTTCTTCCTCAGACTGTTGACTAGAAGGTGTTTCTTCTTTCACCACTTGCTCTAGAATATCAAGTCGAAAGCAATCGCCTTTATCAGAAGATTGTTTCATGGAGTCAAAGACGTTGATGGTGATGGTCTCATCTTTCATCCTCAACTCAAGCTTGTCATTTTCAACATCAATCATGGCTCGAGCAGTAGCCAAGAAAGGTCTACCCAATAACAAAGGCATTTCAGTACCCTCTTCCATATCTAACACCACAAAATCTGCTGGGAAGATGAACTTGTCTACTTTAACAAGAACATCTTCAATAATACCACTCGGTCTCCTCAAAGATCTATCAGCAAGTTGAAGCGAAACCATAGTGGGTTTTAATTCAGTAATTCCCAGAGATTTGCAAACAGATAACGACATCAGATTAATACTTGCCCCAAGATCACAAAATGCTCTGCCAACATCAGTATTACCAATAGCAATACGAATATTGAAGCTCCCTGGATCACTGAGTTTGGGTGGAAACGTCTTCTGTATAATGGCACTACACTCCTCAGTGAGTGTTACTGTCTGGCATTCCTGCAGCTTATGTTTTCTTGATAACAAGTCCTTCATGAACTTGGCATAATTGGGCATGTTAGCCAGAGCTTCAGCAAAAGGTATGTTTATATGCAACTTCTTGAATATATCAAGAAATCTTGCATAGTGCTTCTTTTGAGCAACTTTCTTGAATCGTTCTGGATAAGGTGCCATGGCTCTCACATATTCCGGATTCAGCTCAAATCTCTTCTTTTCAGCAATAATTGGTAGCTCCTCTTCTTTACCTTTCTGAACAGGTTTCTCAACATCAGAAGGAATCACCACCTCTGTTTCTGGCTCCTTAACCGCCTTAAGCTTCTCATCAGCTTCCACATTTGTGTTTGACTTTTCGGGAGCTACTACCACTTTACCACTTCTAGTTGTGATAGCCATACAATCCTTCTTGGGATTAGTAACTGTATTGCTAGGGAAGGTACCCTGAGTTCTTTCAGCCAACTGTTTAGCTATCTGGCCAATTTGGTTCTCCAAATTTATGATGGAGGCTTGTGTATTTCTGGTATTTGCCCGAGTCTCTTATATGAAAGCATTAGAATGTTGGGCCATTTGTCCCACTAGCTTCTCTAAATCAGAAGGTTCCTTCAGTTGAACTAGTGGTGGTTGCATATAATTATTGGACTTGAAGTAAAGACCAGTACCCTGCACCCTCCTCTGGAAGTTATTATTTCCAGAAGGAAAATTCTAATTTCTTGGAACATTTTGTGGTAGGGGCCTCTGATCATACCACACGCCATTTACATGCACCTGTTGAGGAGGATCATCAGATAGCAAGGTAGGACATTCATTAGATTCATGATCTTCCTTGCAATATTCACAAATAATTGAAGCAGCTTGAGCTTGGACGCTAGAGAGCTGCAATTTATCAAGCCTTAATGTCAAATTCTCTATCTGCTGTGATAACAATTTATTCTCAGCCAATGCTGCATCATTGTTGTCTAGGTGAAGAATGCCTCTCTTAGGCTTAGATGACAACCCTTCATTTTCATTGGCAGCCATTCTTTCAATCAATTCAAGAGTCTCATTTGCTCTCATTGACTTAATGCTACCACCTGCTGCATCATTCAGAACCATCTGGATTTCCAGTTTACAATCGTTGAAGAAGATCCGGACCTGATCACCACTGGTCATGGGGTAATGAGGACACCTCCTCATTTGATCTTTGAACCGGTTCCAGGCTGCACACATAGTTTCACCCTCAGCTTGAGTGAAATTGGTGATATCATTCACCATTTGATTGTATCTTTCCATCAAGAAGAACTCCGCAAAGAACTTGTTTGATAAATTCTCCCATGAGGGAATACTTCTCGCAGGCTGCCTCTCCAACCAATTCAAAGCTTTTCCTTTAAGAGCAAAAGGAAACAGTCTCAGTCGGACTGCATCATTGGACACTTGAGGATGTTTAGTCGAGTCACAGATCATCAGGAATCTGTTTATGAACCTATGAGGGTCTTCATCATCCTCTCCACCAAACTGAGCTCTCTCCACCAGTCAAATATAATCAGACTTGAGCTTCCAATTATTGTTGCCAACTTCAAGATGGACAATACTTGAATTGGGCCTGTTAAATAGTGGCGTCAGAATGGTGTCCATGAGTGGATTGTCCGCTTCATTATTCCCTACCATCTTGTGTGCTTTTTCAGACAGAATTCCCAACTCGTTGAATGCAAGCTTCTTCCGAGCAAGTTTCCTGTTTCTCTTTTCTGTTTTTGTAATCTCCAAGTCAAGTGGAAATTCTGGCTCTTTACCTCGCATACAACTCAGAAAAGAGATTAGTAGCACTGTTCAAGAATCACAGAGAAATCAAAATAAAATCAAAATCCAATCTTAAAAATCAAAATTAATTGATAAAAGATACGCCAATCCCCGGCAACAGCGCCAAAAACTTTATGCTTCCCGGCAAGTATACCGATCGCACAAGTAATATAATGTTAAGTAAAGTTCGTCTCCACAGGGATTGTGATCGTATATCAATTAATATTCCTTCCAAGAATAGAAGAGTTCAAAAAGTTTGTAAAAATTGTTGTGGATTTGAGAATAATGAGAATTAAAATAAAACATATTTTTAGATTTTTGCTTTTAAGAAAGAAACATATATGGTTGTTTTTTAATTGAGAGAAAGAATTGTAGCTAGAGTGCACTCACCATATGATTCTTACTTCTTACCTTGGATTGATTTAAAAATACTTATTTATATAAATAATCAGATAATTATCATCTAGAATTAATTAGTTAAATCCCAATCCCTTGGCAATTTAACCTTTTAATCTCAATTGGAATTCTAATCCCTTAGTAACCCCTCATGAAAATTAAGCAATGAACACGATAATTAAAGCATCTGCAATTAATTATACATCTATTCTTAGCATGCATAATAATTGTTATCTTACCCCCTTTCAAGATCAAAAACCCTCAATATTCCTATCTAGGGTTCTAACCCTCAAACTATTATCAACTATTAGATTGATCAAGTCTAACAAAGAAAATAGAAATTTCGCACAGGGTAAAGATAAAGAAATTTATATAAACGAGTAGAAATAAACCAATTCGTCGTAACAAGGGTTCACATAAGGTTTGTGACCCTAACTACAATAAAGAAAACTTAGCCAACCATTGTCATGGCTGATAAATCAATATTCAAAGTTACTTGGAATGAAAGAATGTAGATGGAAGAATAAAGATGGTCAAGAATTTCTCCTCGGAGCTCTCCTTCTGCAGCACGACGATCTCCTTAGGTTCAGAATACCTAATTCTGTGCTGAGCCTCCTTTTTATAATCTTCTTTTTCATCTTCCAAAATTACCCTTTAGGAAGCACGGTCTGTGATTTCGTAATCTGGCGCTCTTAGCGTCAGATCCACGCCAAGAGTGTGACTGCATCTGAATCTTCACGCCATCAGCGTGACATCCACGCTATGAGCGTGGGAGAAAGAATGGTTTCACGCCATCAGCGTGAACTCCACGCTATGAGCGTGGGAATCTCTGGTTCTTCACGCCATCAGCGTGAAATCCACGCTATGAGCATGGATCTTCATTTTGGCAAGTCTCCATTTGGCTCCAGTTTTGTCTGCTTTTCCTACAAAATCAGCATAAAATCAGTTGAACAATCCTGAATTTGGAATTTCAGCAAAGCAACAATAAACGTTGCCTTTTTACTCAGGATTAGCTAATAATCTTCTTCTCTTTTGGCTTGAATTTACCCATATGCTGAAGGCATATCAATTACATAATCAAATCGAAGGGATTGGATCAGATGATTTTTGCTTCAAAAAACAATCAAATCCAGACCGCGAACACCCCTTGTGTATGGGTTTTTTTTTAAAGGGTTTATTGTTTCTCGTGGAGAAAATTTACCCTTTACACATACAAAAAAATGTATGAGACCCATATTTTCTCTTTCTCTTTCTTTTTCTTCTCCTTACATGAGCTCATATGGGTCCATTTAGACCCCATACACTTTTATATGTGTATAGGAGATAAAATATATCTCGTATAATGTGATAAACATTAATCCCTTTTAAAAAAATATTCATGTTTTTTGCAGTCAATGTAAATAAGTTATCTACATTGAGCCCAAAATAATGTCGTTTTGACCGAATATCAAGTATTTTTGTAATTATAATTTACTTCAGGGTTATAATAGTCTTTCTCGTTATAATTTTTTAATTTTTCAACCCAAATTAATGTCATTTTGGGATTGAATGTAGATAATTTATCTATATTTAATGTAAAAATATTAAAGCCTTAAAAA
Source organism: Gastrolobium bilobum (assembly GCF_033153095.1). Taxonomy (NCBI): domain Eukaryota; kingdom Viridiplantae; phylum Streptophyta; class Magnoliopsida; order Fabales; family Fabaceae; genus Gastrolobium; species Gastrolobium bilobum. Next base: position 35,859 of record NW_026899891.1, read on the forward strand.
AATGGGTTATTGAATATCCTGTGGAAATTGGTTTTCTCATGTCGGTGATACAAAATCTAGATGGATCTCATCTTAATTTTTTTTTAATGGGACTCACGTTGAGTTTATATCAACAACATAAGACAAAGAGTCTCCTATTGCATGAGAATCGTTTAACCCTTACAAAAATAGTAAAAGAGTAATGATGTAGAAATTTTATATGTAAGAGCTTTATTAATCTCATGCAATATGAGAGAAGCTCTCTCATCCTATAGAAATAATCATGTTGAGACTCACTCACTTATAAAAAAAACACGCAAATCAATGTATATGTAGAAAAGAAAAACATTCTCCTACAACTTAAGGCGGAGCCACTTGGGAGGTGGGACCTCCTAATTTTGTAAATTGGTATAGATTTTTCTTAAATTTTTTTATACAGCCTTGATGTTAGTTGAATTTTTAAAAATAATATAACATTGACACTATTTGATTCTACCTACTTTTTTCCTATAGTTAGCGACTGAATATAAGAGTTTATATATTTTCCCTATATGTAAATATCATGAAGCGAAAAAGATTGAACGCAGTGGGTTACGTCTGTGTGGCTCTACAAATCATTCTAGTTGAAGCCTTTTCTTCGGGTTCTTTTTTTTTTTTTTTCTATCCCTACTGTTGGTCGCGATATGTGGCTATCTTATGTCTTTAACGACGACAAAAAAAAAAAAAAAAAAAAAAAAACAGGGCATAGATTACTCAACTATTGACTTTCTTTTTTTATTCGTCTGTGTTTGATGTTTCAATAATTTACATATATTTTCGTGACATTAAGATTTTGATCATCTCAATAGGAAAGACAAAACCAAGGCTTATATATGAAAGCTTCAAATTAAAGAACGGAAAACCATTCAGGAAAATAAAACAGAAATGATTCTTATTGTTATGTATAAATTGCGAATACAGAGAGAAAAAAAGCACCAATGTTTTTTGGGATTAATATTTTTTTAAGATATAATTTTATCTTTTACACATACATAAAAGTGTGTTAGGACAATATTTTTTTTTCTCTCTTCTTTTCACATGGATCTCATACAATTTTATATGAATATAGGAGATAAAATTATTTACTAAAAATGTAAGAAATAATAGTCGCATGTTTTTGATACAAGAATCATGCATCTATTAGCAAGAAGTCCTGATTTCCTATGAAAGCAGCTCTCTCTTTTTCTTCTGGGTAAACCTATAAAAGAATGTTCCATTACATATGTAAAAAACATACAGAGATTTATCATATAAACTATTGCACTGGTGTATTATCACCAGCCACTTCGCAGTTTCACATTGCATCATCATTGAGCATTTAGCTCATACAACCTTAGAAGAGTCAAATTATAATTTGACTGTCTTAAGGTATATTATTATCTAAGAATTTCTTGTCATTAACCTCCACCTCCACCTCCACACCCTCCACCGCCACCGCCGCCGCCTCCACCACCACCACCACCACAGCCTCCTCCTCCTCCTCCTCCATCGCCTCCTCCTCCGCCATCTCCTCCAGAACTGAAAACATCAGCGCCTACTGAGAAACAATTGACACAATCTAGCAGAAAACCCTTCTTTTTCTTCGGCTTAGGTTGGTAACCTCGAGTCCCATACTTTTTCTGCTTCTTCTTTCGTCCAAAGCAAAGACACCTCATATTATTGTCTTCTCACTTCTGCAAGCTCCTTCTGAATTCTCACTGGAGTAATTACTTTGTATTATTTTCTGAATTCAATGTCCTTGTTCTTCCATAATTATATACAATATATATAGATAACAAAAAGGGACTCTTAAGAACAATTATTTGTCCATGTAGGTTCCATGAAACTGCAGTTGGTAGTATGAATACTCTTCAGACGCGAATATTGAAGTCAATTATTAGAAATCAGAGCGGAACCTGTATTTAATATGGGTTTCTTTCTGATTATTATAATTGTCCGAATACGCGTAGAAGTTGTATGACATGAACATAAAAAGGAATAATAGACTCTCTCTTTTTTTCTTTTTTGTGTGTTGGGGGGTGGTTACAAAACAAGATCGAAGAATAAACTATTGATTTGTGTAAGTTTTTTCAACTACGAAATTATTAAGAGTTTTGCTATTTTTATTAATTTAATTTGAAGGATTACAACTAACTCCTGATATATAGTAAAAGGCCTTGCCATGTTAACTAAAAGGATTACACCTAACTCATATGAAATATATGGTTCTCTTGTAGTAGATCCCAAAAGTTTATAAAATTACAAAAAATATTAGCTGTTTTCTTTATTGACAGATTATACGTGGGAGCCAATAAGAAATGTCAATGTCATTCAACCTAGAAACTCACACTTCGTTTTGCTGCGTCCCGTGCTTGAATTTTTTTTTTTAAAAAAAAAAAAAAAAAAAAAAAACCTATCCGTATATTGATTATTTGACTATTTGGGTAAAATCCATAGGATCACAAGATCAGCAAAATCTTTCCTACTAAATTTTTAATACAATTGTGTATCCAAAATTCAAACTATCTAGTTAAGCTGGAATAATCTTATATCAATTGATTAAACTTGAAATCAATGGTTAAACTTAACTACTGTGTTTCCTTTTTAAAGTTTATATTTAGATGAAATGGTTACGAGGAGTCTTGTGATTAACCTTTTGAAGGCTAAAGGTGTTACAGGTTTAAATTAAAAATACATGAAGAAAGATACACAATAGGAATAAAAACAACTGCTTAATTAGCATAATTTTCAATGCAAATTAACTAAATTGATAAAAGAGATTTATACAAGACTCTTTAAGGTTGAGCCAGACAATATTAGAATGATGACAAAACTTTCTCTACCAAATTTTTATAATAATCCAATGCCAATTGATTCATGTACTTGTTCGTTGAATTTATTGTTTACGTTACGAGGCACTCTGAGTTTATAATTTAACTTATATAAATATCAATTAGTTTCATAAAAACTCCGCCTATGTGTGCTTGTATGCATGGTCTGTCCCAAGCAAAACAAGAAGGAAGGTTAGCGTCAGAAGTAGCGAGCCGGCCATAAAAAGTAACTATATTTATGAGATTAACCTTTATAATTTTTCGTTGGACCGTATCCTTCATACCGATGTGTTGCATCGAGCCCTGGGTGTAGCGAAAAATGGGTTAGGGCCCTTGCCATAAGGCAAGGCATTGCATCGGTCCCGGGGTATAGTGATAAATGAGCTAGCTAGGGTCCTTGCCTCAAGGCAAGGCGCCAAGTCTTCACCCAGATTTTGTGACAAGTAGGTTAGGTCTCAACACGCAGATGGTCGAGCGTGGTGGCCAAGTATAGCCCAGGGGTTAAGGATGCGATTGGGAAGCTGGAACATAGGAACCTTAACGGGTAAATTGAGGGAGTTAGCATATGTTTTTTGCTAGAAGGAAAGTGGATATTGTTTGCTTGCAAGAAACTAAGTGGTTTGGAGAAAAAGCCAAGGAAGTGGATGGTACAGGTTTCAAGTTGTGGTAAAAAGGTATAAACAAGAGTCAAAATAGTGTTGGAATTATGATCGATAGAAGTTTCAGAGATAAAGTTGTTGACGTCAAAAGGAAAGTTGACAGGATCATTCTAGTTAAGCTTGTAGTGAGTGACTTAATTTTGAATATCCTCAGTGTGTATGCACCCTAAGTTGAATTGCAATCAAGTGAAAAGAGCCAATTTTCAAAAAAATTGGAGGAGGTTTTAAGGGGAATACCACGAGAAGATAAGATTTTCTTAAGAGGAGACCTATATGTTCATGTTGGTATTTCGCTATGAGACGAGAAATGAGACTGAAGAAGATATCTTAAACGTTGCACTAGCCTACGATTTGATGTTAGCGAACACTTTTTTTTCGAAAAAGGGAGTCATATCTAATCACATATCTTAGTGGCCAAAATCGAAGTCAGATTGATTTCTTACGACTAGAAGAAAAGATACAAGTTCTTGTGTCGACTGTAAAGTCTATCTTGGAGAGTATGTCGTTGTGCAACATAAGTTGGTAGTCCATAGGTTCGGTTCACCAAAGTACTTAAAATGAGGAAGAGAGCTCAAAACCCAAGGATAAGATGGTAGAAGCTAAAGGAGGAAAATAGATAGATTTCAAGGAAAGAATGTTGCATGAAGGACCATAGAAGTTTGATGGAGGACCAAATGAAATATGGAATGAGATGGCTATGTGTATCCAAAATGTGAGAAGGAGGGTGCTGGGAGAAAGCAAAGAAAATGGATTTAATACAAACAAAACATGGTGGTGGAATGGAGAAGCCTGAAGAATGTGGCAATAAAATGGTTGACCAATCTTTTCAAAAAGATTGTTTAGAAAAATAAGATGTCTGATGCATGGAGGAAAAATGTGTTTGTGCTTATTTACAAAAATAAGGGAGATATTCATAATTGTTCTAACTATAGAGACATTATGTAACAGCCCGTTACGTACCGGTATTGTTAACATTGATTATCATATTAGGCGCAGTTACAATCGCAGCAATTCATTTATAAAAATGCAAGTAAACTTTTTTCTTTTTATTACGCGAGCATTTAAAACAATAATAAAGCGTAAAAAATAAAAGCTATGACCGTAACTGATAACTCTTTGCGGAATAATAATACAAAATGCCTAGATATCATGTAACACTCCTCTCAAGTCACTAAGGGGTTCCCATAAACCCACTTAGCCTAAATTTCACTTTTACGTTTTCTACCTATCCGAACATGGTTCGGTGTTCTGGACATTACAGAAAATCTGCTTGCCGCGAACCTCTCATCTTTTAGTATGTTATTCTACACTTAATTATATTTCTAACAAAATATCATGTGAGTCATAAAGTTCTCGTTTACTCTGGATATCACCATTTGAAGTTGGACAAGCAAATCTGTCAGCCAACCTCAAACAGGGCTCTAAACAGCCATCACTCTCTCAACGATTCTGGAAAATCCTCTCAACCAATTTCTCTAAACAATTTATACAGTAAACTAGACACCTCAAGATTCAATTTGACATATGATGCACCTAATTTGACCAAGAAAAGAAGCGGGAATAAAGTTTTCAAAAACTGCCAGAGACAGCCTCATGTGCAGGGGCGTTTTGAGCAGTCTGTACTCTCTGGCTTCTACAGGAAAGCGTGATGCTCCTTTGGTTTTCAAATTTTGATACAAGATAGTTGACATCTCTAGATTTACAATGGAGTATGGCACGTCTCTATTGGACCTTGGTGGAGGGAGATATGCTCTCCCAAAGTTCATCCAAATTCTGCCAATTTCTAGAAATTTCGCCAGAGTCTCCTTTGTTTTTCTAACATATCCCACCTTTTAAATGTGTGTTATCTAGCCTCAATTGGTACCTAATAAACATGGGTGGCACTCAAGGACCAGCAATTCCTTAGTGCTCTTACAATCCTTTACAATTTATATCCATGAGTTCACTTTACAGCTTAACTATTACAATATCAACTCTTAAACCATTTCAATCACATTAATTCCTTTGCAAGCATTTCTTTGACATAAAACATAAATCAAATCCTAGAATAGGCCTATTGCCCTATCATCATATTCATGCTTCAATATTACATAAAGTCTCCATAATACAATTTACATCTTCTCCAATGGACATATTACAATTTTACAACTTTAATTACAACACCATAAATCTCAAATAAAACATGATAATTCATAACTAGACTTAGCCAAAAGTGACATGAACAAAATGACAATGTGAATAATCCTAGCTCAACACAATGTTTGTGACCTAAGTCTAGCCTAGGCCAATTGGCCACAAAATGCAAAATGAGTACAAGCTCTCATGCTCAACCTACGGGCTTCTTACCCGCCGCTCCAACCCCGCTGCTACTACCTAAAATAAAGTTCCCAAAACGGGGTGAGATATACGAATATATCTCAGTAACCCAGAGGTTCTGAAGATTACTCCGCCCAATGGCTCACTTCTATGCATATCAATAATATAATACAACATTCAAAACGGGATTAAGCAAGAGATTTAGTGAAGTAGGGAAGCATAGGGAACAACATACGACGAAGCTGGAATGGTCAATGCCAAAGCCACGCAACGCCCGGCCTATTGGCTTCGGCATGTAGCCTACGGGTTCTCATCCAAGGAAGTGTTCCCAAAACATCGACCAAGGCACCCGAGACTTCCTAGTATGCTCCTCTACGGATGACACACCATGACCCCAGGTCAACTGGAACTCCCTCATGGAGACCTATCCAGAGGAAGTCCGTAACATCTGAAGGCAAACTGTCTACTGGCCAGAGACTCGTACATCCTATGTACCACTAACATACAATAATGCATGAACATGTTATACTACATTATCCACATACACCTCCTACCACTACCCTCAATGGGCATGGTGGAGCACACACGTGGATCAAACCCCAGTACCAAGGGATTACTTGAATAATCTCCTTCGCTTGTGTAATACCCCATATTTTCTTTTAATAAAATAATAATAATAATAAATATTTTTGGATAATAATGATATTTAGTATTTTTGTAATTAATAATATTGGTATTTAATATTTTTAATTAATGAGTTAATAATAGTTAAAATAACAAGAGGTAAGATAATAATAGTAATATTATTTGATTTATGTGATAATATATAATTATATATATATATATATATTAGATGATAAATTATGATTAATTGATTTATTAATTGATTGATATGTATTTATGTTTGATTGATAATGATTGATTAATAATGATCGATTGATAATGTTCGATTGGTAATGTTTGATTGGTAATGATTGATTGGTAATGTTTGATGGGTAATGATTGATTGGTAATGTTGATTGGTAATTTGATTAGATATGATGAGTCAATAATGAGTCAGCAATGAGTCAGTAATGTATAAAGCCAAAATCTGAGCCAGATACATCAATAAAGAAAAAAGGAAATAAATGCACGAAACCCATACCCGAGCCCAAAACTTCAACTATAAATAGAGGCCTAGCCTAAATAAACCAATTCACTCTTTCAACATTTCTCCTCTACTACTCTCTCTCCTTACTTCAAAAGTTTATTTGTTTTATTTTCTATATTCTTTTGGTTACCAACCGGTTCTCTGCCCCAATTTATTCTCTTCTAGAAGTTAGCAAAAACGGAGACTAGGTAATCCTAATCCTTAGGTATTTTTAGATTATATTTATTTTATGTGAAATTTGGTATGTGTAATCCTAATCCTTAGGTTATAATTTTGTTTGAAGTTTATTAATAGTAATCCTAATCCCTAGATGTTTGTAGGTTATCTGTATTATATGAAATTTGGGCATGATCCTTATATGTAATCCGTATATGTTCTTAATAGTTTGGTATGAACATTTCTATATATATAGGTATTTGTTCTTTTTAAATTTAAATTACTACATATGATAATTAGAATATGGATACAAGTTATTCCTTAGAATGAAAGAGAATTCCGAATAAGTTTTTTTTTTTTGAAGTACATGGGAATCGAACTGCAACACACACACCCAATAACACTACACACCCCACCACCACTAGGCTAGCCCTAGTGGGTTGAATTCCGAATAAGCTTGCAATATATGATATAAACTTTTATTTCAGAAAATACGATTATGTGCAATATATGATATAAAATGTTATTATTTTAGAAATTATAATTATGTGCAATGTATGGTATAAGATTTAATTCAGGTGCAATATATGGATCTTATTGAATAATTATGAAAATTATGGAATTATAATACTCTTTAAGAAAAACTTTCCAAATATGTGTTTTAATGATTGAATTTGAATATTTATAACTATGATAATTGATGTGATGGGATTATTTGAATGACGATGATTGGATTTGAATTTTTCTATGATGAATGTTGCAGATTTGAATTATTATATCCTTGAATAAATTTGAAAGTTATGATGAGGATCAGATTTGGATTTTATTGTGATGAATGTTGAAGATTTGAATTATTATATCCTTGAATAAATTGGAAAGTTATGATGAGGATCGGATTTGGATTTTACTGTTATGAATGTTGAAGATTTGAATTATCATATCCTTGAATAAATTGGAAAGTTATGATGATGATCAGATTTGGATTTTACTATGATGAATGTTGAAGATTTGAATTGTTATATAAATTCGAGAATTTATGATAATAGTTGTTTGAATTATGATACTTTAGAAAATTATAATGCCCTTGAGTAACTCATTTAGAGATGATAATACTTAAAGAATAAATAATTATGATTGAATCTTTCCTGATTGTGTGTGTTTGTAATAAATTAATGGTGGGAGGATAGCTTTGGGATGGTACCTTCCAAAGTGATGAACACAACTTTTGGGCTTTATGCCTCCGATGTGAAATTGATGTGAAAAAGATTGTATCCGTTCTTCCCAAAGTGGTATCTGGTAACAGTGGTTTTTTCCCGGGATACTAGTAGCAACTTTGGGAAGAGGTGTGCACACTAGGAAGATGTGAATTGATTATGGCCAATTTTGATTATACGTGGCTGGTAACAGTGGTTTTTTCCCGGGTCACGGGGTAGACTGGCAGGGTTTCCCGGGTCTACCATGGTTTTCTTCCCACTAAATATAATGAACTTAAACATTATTAATAATGAAATTTGTTATTTGATTTGATTATGAAGAATGTCATTGAGTTGTGAATATTATCATATTATGACTAATGTTGTGCTAAATATGTTAGTTGATAATTACCAAATACATCAAATGAACTTAATAAAGATAAATATTATATAATGGAATTTTGATTATTATATTCATATTTGATTTGATTAATGTGGAATCGATTTGAACACTATTTGATATTTGATTTAATTTGTTATTAATTACATTAATCGTATTTTGATTGGGATTACCAGCTTTGCTGACTTTTGTGTTTGTTTGACTGCAATGATCCTGCGGCTGCGGGGGAGCAGATTTTCAGTGAAGCATGTTGCAAAGGATGGGGCTAGCTGTGGGCAGTGAGGATCACGACTCGGATATTTCTAGCTGTCATAAATATTATGTATAAAAAAAAACTGTAGTCTTAGATTTTTATTTGAATGTAATAGAGTTAGCCTTGCACTTGTCCCTGTACAAGTGCGGCGGTAACATTCCCCAAATTAGATTTTGATTAGCTTCCGCAATATTTCTATTATTATAATTGTGAAAAAAAATGAATTTTGACAATTTATTTACTTCCCAAATTTGATTATTTTGAACTTCCGCTGTTATTTATAAAATTATTGAATTTATTTATGCTATTATAAATTGTTAGAAATTTGGGGTGTTACAAAATGGTATCAGAGCCCCTGGTTCGGCTGGGGTTTGCTTTTGATATTGACTCGAGGGATCAAAGATCCCTGAGTTAAAAAAAAAAGATAAAAAAAAAATAGGAAATAAAATAATAGGACATAAGATAAATAAATAAATCGAGAGAGCTGGGTAGTGAAGGGTTTTTTTTTTTTAAATATGATCTATTTCTTCGGAATTTTGATTATTATATGTTTGGAATTATTTTGTGATTTAAAATTATTATTGATATTATTCTTTAAATTTTTGTATACGCTATCTTTAGTACCTCGTTCTTATTTTAATAAAAGTAACTAGCTTTCTTTTAGAGTTGTTCTTGAATTGATTAAAACTTTTCTAGCAAATGAAAGATAATATATGCAATAAAAATTTCTATTTGTTTAAAGAAAATATTCAGTTTCGAAACTTTTTTCTAGCTTGGTTAAAGTAAAAAATTCATTAATTTGTAGTTTTTTAAATTTATTGTATTCTAGGTTGTCTTGTTTGCTTGGTTATGCATGACTCTTTGTTGTTTGCTTACTTTTTTAAGATGGTTTCAAAAAAAAAAATTAAGTTTCGAGGACGAAACTTCTTTTAAGAGGGATAGAATGTAATATCTCATATTTTTATTAACTTTAACCTTATGCCTTTAAGTTAATTTGAGAAGCTCAAACTTCTAAGTTTCGAGGACGAAACTTCTTTTAAGGAGGGTAGAATGTAATACCCCATATTTTCTTTTAATAAAATAATAATAATAATAAATATTTTTGGATAATAATGATATTTAGTATTTTTGTAATTAATAATATTGGTATTTAATATTTTTAATTAATGAGTTAATAATAGTTAAAATAACAAGAGGTAAGATAATAATAGTAATATTATTTGATTTATGTGATAATATATAATTATATATATATATATATATATTAGATGATAAATTATGATTAATTGATTTATTAATTGATTGATATGTATTTATGTTTGATTGATAATGATTGATTAATAATGATCGATTGATAATGTTCGATTGGTAATGTTTGATTGGTAATGATTGATTGGTAATGTTTGATGGGTAATGATTGATTGGTAATGTTGATTGGTAATTTGATTAGATATGATGAGTCAATAATGAGTCAGCAATGAGTCAGTAATGTATAAAGCCAAAATCTGAGCCAGATACATCAATAAAGAAAAAAGGAAATAAATGCACGAAACCCATACCCGAGCCCAAAACTTCAACTATAAATAGAGGCCTAGCCTAAATAAACCAATTCACTCTTTCAACATTTCTCCTCTACTACTCTCTCTCCTTACTTCAAAAGTTTATTTGTTTTATTTTCTATATTCTTTTGGTTACCAACCGGTTCTCTGCCCCAATTTATTCTCTTCTAGAAGTTAGCAAAAACGGAGACTAGGTAATCCTAATCCTTAGGTATTTTTAGATTATATTTATTTTATGTGAAATTTGGTATGTGTAATCCTAATCCTTAGGTTATAATTTTGTTTGAAGTTTATTAATAGTAATCCTAATCCCTAGATGTTTGTAGGTTATCTGTATTATATGAAATTTGGGCATGATCCTTATATGTAATCTGTATATGTTCTTAATAGTTTGGTATGAACATTTCTATATATATATAGGTATTTGTTCTTTTTAAATTTAAATTACTACATATGATAATTAGAATATGGATACAAGTTATTCCTTAGAATGAAAGAGAATTCCGAATAAGTTTTTTTTTTTTGAAGTACATGGGAATCGAACTGCAACACACACACCCACTAAACACTACACACCCCACCACCACTAGGCTAGCCCTAGTGGGTTGAATTCCGAATAAGCTTGCAATATATGATATAAACTTTTATTTTAGAAATTATGATTATGTGCAATATATGATATAAAATGTTATTATTTTAGAAATTATAATTATGTGCAATGTATGGTATAAGATTTAATTCAGGTGCAATATATGGATCTTATTGAATAATTATGAAAATTATGGAATTACAATACTCTTTAAGAAAAACTTTCCAAATATGTGTTTTAATGATTGAATTTGAATATTTATAACTATGATAATTGATGTGATGGGATTATTTGAATGACGATAATTGGATTTGAATTTTTCTATGATGAATGTTGCAGATTTGAATTATTATATCCTTGAATAAATTTGAAAGTTATGATGAGGATCAGATTTGGATTTTATTGTGATGAATGTTGAAGATTTGAATTATTATATCTTTGAATAAATTGGAAAGTTATGATGAGGATCGGATTTGGATTTTACTGTTATGAATGTTGAAGATTTGAATTATCATATCCTTGAATAAATTGGAAAGTTATGATGATGATCAGATTTGGATTTTACTATGATGAATGTTGAAGATTTGAATTGTTATATAAATTCGAGAATTTATGATAATAGTTGTTTGAATTATGATACTTTGGAAAATTATAATGCCCTTGAGTAACTCATTTAGAGATGATAATACTTAAAGAATAAATAATTATGATTGAATCTTTCCTGATTGTGTGTGTTTGTAATAAATTAATGGTGGGAGGATAGCTTTGGGATGGTACCTTCCAAAGTGATGAACACAACTTTTGGGCTTTATGCCTCCGATGTGAAATTGATGTGAAAAAGATTGTATCCGTTCTTCCCAAAGTGGTATCTGGTAACAGTGGTTTTTTCCCGGGATACTAGTAGCAACTTTGGGAAGAGGTGTGCACACTAGGAAGATGTGAATTGATTATGGCCAATTTTGATTATACGTGGCTGGTAACAGTGGTTTTTTCCCGGGTCACGGGGTAGACTGGCAGGGTTTCCCGGGTCTACCATGGTTTTCTTCCCACTAAATATAATGAACTTAAACATTATTAATAATGAAATTTGTTATTTGATTTGATTATGAAGAATGTCATTGAGTTGTGAATATTATCATATTATGACTAATGTTGTGCTAAATATGTTAGTTGATAATTACCAAATACATCAAATGAACTTAATAAAGATAAATATTATATAATGGAATTTTGATTATTATATTCATATTTGATTTGATTAATGTGGAATCGATTTGAACACTATTTGATATTTGATTTAATTTGTTATTAATTACATTAATCGTATTTTGATTGGGATTACCAGCTTTGCTGACTTTTGTGTTTGTTTGACTGCAATGATCCTGCGGCTGCGGGGGAGCAGATTTTCAGTGAAGCATGTTGCAAAGGATGGGGCTAGCTGTGGGCACTGAGGATCACGGCTCGGATATTTCTAGCTGTCATAAATATTATGTATAAAAAAAAAACTGTAGTCTTAGATTTTTATTTGAATGTAATAGAGTTAGCCTTGCACTTGTCCCTGTACAAGTGCGGCGGTAACATTCCCCAAATTAGATTTTGATTAGCTTCCGCAATATTTCTATTATTATAATTGTGAAAAAAAAATGAATTTTGACAATTTATTTACTTCCCAAATTTGATTATTTTGAACTTCCGCTGTTATTTATAAAATTATTGAATTTATTTATGCTATTATAAATTGTTAGAAATTTGGGGTGTTACAGCTTGATAGCTCCAATTCACAGTATCACCGAGCTTGGTTCACAAGAAATGCCTACACATGGGCCATTTCCATTTCAATTACAACCAACTAAGATATATGAAAGTTTATCAATTATACATGCATAGGTTCAAGACAACTTACCAAAATCCCTTTGGTTCGGGACCAAAGGCAACCCACCAAGCTCATGGTTCCGAGTTCACTTCCGCGGGAGGCAACCTACAATGATCACACAAGGATCATCAATACAGGGTGAAATCAATAAGATTCCAAAGCACCAAAATTCCCCCCTTCCACTACCTAGGTTCGGCCACCATAGGCAAATTTTACAATATATTTTTCTTAATTTTGTTTTAATTTTTCCTTAGCATCCTAAGGCTACCACAACACCATTTCATGTCCCATTTTCCATCCTACACCATCACAACACTATTTTTCCAATTATTACGTTCTACGCTCCAATGCACATCACCTACAATCCAAGTATTTTTCCTGTAATTTTCCATGCATCAACTCATCACACAACACCTCCAAACACCATTTAACACCACACAACATTCATTAAACTATTTTTGCAACATCAAGCCCTATATGACCTCAATAGGCCGAATCCATCATGCTCCCAAACCAAAGGGTATTCAATCCAATTTAATACTTCCACACCATACAATCCTATATTTAACTCATGCAAACACTCCACTACTCATTTACACAATCATCCCACTTAGTCATTTCATAAAGTGTTGAATCATCCATTCCAAAATTTGCCTATGTTATCAATTAAATCATCAATAATTTTTATGACATTAATCACTCTAAAACATCATTCTAAGTCACTTTTATCTAATACACAATTTCAATTTGAGCTCTCTAACTACATCAATCACACAACACATGCTCTAGGTTTTCAAAATTAAAATTCATGATTCACTCCATGAAATGTGTTGAAATATACTCACAAGCTTGGCCTAGGACTCCTCCAAGTGATCCCCAAGCAATGGCTTGAACACACAACTCCAAAAACCCCAAAAATTCCCCCAAGGTCACGACTATTTTTGTCACTTTTCTCCCAATCTAGCAAGTTTCAAGGCTCAATAATACCATGGTTGTGTTTGGATGATGATTTCCAACAACTTTGGTGAGAAACTTTGTTGGATTTGAGTGAGTATGGAGGGAGTTATGAGGGGAGGAAGATTTGGAAGCTTTTCTTGGTCATTCATGGCGGAGCTCGGTTTTTGGGAGGGAGGAGGAGAGAGAAAAGGATGATTTGTGATGTGGTGCAAGGTGGCAAGTCCACTTAAGTGAGGTGGGGCCCACCGCCACCTCACGCGATTTCAAACTAATTCAAATCTTCCGCCTATGCCACTAAACGTCCATAACTTCATAAAATATTTAGAAACTCTAATTTTTAACATTAACCATTTTCCTTTGATTGCCCTTGATCAGATGAATCCGGAGTTTTCCGGTCGTTCGCAGAAATCGCAGTTTTAAGCTGTTATGCGCGTCGTGGGCACGCTTCCCCAAACACACTAATTTCCATCAATTTTCACCAGAAATCATATTTCCTAGTCCTATGTACCCTATATAACTTATATCCAAACCTAGAGCTCAAAATTTATTCGACATATTTTACGGTGCAACTGTACCGTGGTATTTTTACCCAGTAAAATCAATATTCACCAAATTTTCAGAAACTTGCCTAACCACTCAATTTTTCGTTCTGAATCCATTTCCAGGGTTAGTTTTCCCATTTGAGACATCTTACTCAATTTCACTTTCCTAGGGTTACGTGTTTGTCTAATTACCGTTTTACCCTTCCTTTGTATTTTGACCTTAATTTCAGGATTTTTACTAATCATACCCTTTAATCCACATTTAATATGTAAATATATGTTTTAGAAATATAAGGTGTTATACATTAAGCTAATGAGTCATACTATGAAGTTGTGGGAGAAAGTTATTGAATACGCTTGAGGAGAGAGACCAAGGTTTCTGTAAATCAATTTGGATTTATACTAGGATGATGTACTATGGAAGCCATTTTCTTAATGCGACAATTAATGGAAAGATATCGGGAAAAAAAAGAAGGACTTACATATGGTGTTCATAGATCTTGAGAAAGCATACGATAAGGTCTCAAGAAAATTTTTATGGTGGGTTCTTGAGAAGAAAATAGTATCATCGAAGTATGTAGATGCAATCAGGGATATGAATGATGGGGCTACTACATGTGTGAAAGCTTGTAATGCAACATCAAGTTATTTTCCTATCACGGGAGGTGTATACCAAGGTTGGGCTCTAAGTCCTTATCTTCTTGCCTTAGTTATGGATGAATTAATAAAAGATATATTCAAGAGGAAGTGTCATGGTGTATACTTTTTGTAGATGATATTGTGTTTATTGATGAGTCCAAAGACAGTGTTAATAGAAAACTTGATTTGTGGAGAAGCATGTTGGAGTCTAAAGGATTCACTTTAAACCGGAGCAAGACTGAGTATATGAAGTGTGAGTTTTCTCAAGTAAGAGATGTAGATAAAGACCATGTGCATCTACTTGGTCAAAAGGTACTCAAGAAAGATGCTTTTAGATACTTGGGATCCATTTTGCAAAAAGGCAGAGAGATTGATGAGGATGTAAATCATAGAATCAGAGCAGGGTGGATGAAATAGCATAATGCATTTGGATTTTTGTGTGACTGCAAAATTCCCCTTAAGCTAAAAGGAAAATTTTATAGAACAGCAGTAGGTCCTACAATGTTATATGGAGCTGAACGTTGTCCAGCACATAAGCAACATGAGCATAAAATGGGAGTATCATAAATGAGGATGTTAAGGTGAATGTGTGGTTATACGAGGATGGATAAGATAAGAAATGAAGATATTCGACAAAAGGTAAGAATAATACCAGTAGCTGAAAAGATGAGAGAACATAGATTGAGGTGGTTTGGGCACATAATGAGAAGGTCCCTGAATGCTCCCGTAAGAATAAAATTTGTTACCAAGAGCTCAATACAAAGAGAGGTTAAGGTAAACCGAAACTTATTTAGGGAAAGGTAGCAAAACAAGACCCGATGGAGTAGGATATAGATTGGTGGACGATGTATTTTAGGACGGAATGGAGAAAAGCTATAAGAATGGTGGAGGGTTAGACCCATTGTTATTCCTATGTTCCAGATGGTCCATTTATAGTCCTTTTTCTCTTCATCTCTCCCCTCTCTTTATTTTCTTCTTCTTTTCCTTTTTTTCACACCCTTTTTATTTTTACTTTTATATATATACTTAAATTTCATTTTTATCCTTTTTCCAATCTCTTCATGTCTTTCATTTGAGTTCATCTACCACCGACTCCAATTAATTTGGAATAAAGATATTGTTGATGTTAAAGATGTTAATCAATTAGTTTCATAAACTTAACTATCACAATTTAGCAAAAAAAATAACTCAAAAAACATTATATTTATATTTTTTGAAATTTACAACTAATTAATCATGTTTAAAATCATGTCAAATGATACGACTTAGTTTTCTTAAATTGTTTTGTGACTTGCTACAAACCAACAAAGCGAGATGGATGGAAACAGAATTTTCTTCGTAGATTCTGGTATTCACCGGCAAAAGATTTTTCAGAGTATGTCTTTCAGATTCTCCTAAGAGCTTTTTTTATGGCATTTTTGCTTGTTAAACTGAAAATGTGTTGCGTGTCATGATGTCATTCATAGCAAGTTTCAAAAAAAGTATTTCTTGAAATAGCACAATGACAACTAGTGCAAGAGCAAACCCATCAAAATGGCATGTGTTCCTTGGCAGTTAGCAGTTGAGGCAAAAGTAATGATGAGCTGCCTACAATTTTGATCTCAGCATATTGCTTCAGTAATGTGACACTAAGGTGCTGCTCAAAAGCATTAATGATGCCCTAAACATTTTCATAATCGAATATCTCTAAAATAGTAAATGTGCCCTCATTTCGAGATATAACAGTAGCTATGACAGTAGGAATTACATGGGGGTTGACATTTTGTTATATAGCAGCAATTATTACAGTAAGAATAATACCGGGGTTCATAATTATAGCAGTAGGAATAACTACACAGCAAATGCCAGTATTGAGCAGCAATACGCCTGTAACAAGAGCAGTATGCTAACGTAGGGAATTGGGGGTTTCGAAAAGGAAGTGACGATAGCATGAATGAGAGAGAGAGAAAGGAATTTCTGAATAATGCATGCAAATTACTAGGCCCAATAGGCTACTTATACTCAAGGTTTACTACAGCAATTGACTTGCTACTGAATTAGAAAACATTGTAAAACATTAGTTAAGAACCCACTATATAATCAGCCCAAAACGTAATCCTTCAAATGGGTTGGTTCCCTTATAACTCTCTTGCTGGCCTGCTTATCACTACAACCCATAACATTCCCCCCCCTCTGCAAGATGAGACTTGTCCGCAAGTCGTGGGGACGCGTGAGAGACTTGGCGTGTTCCCGAAGCAGGAATTGTGGCCGCAGCATTTAGCGAAGGCTTGTGAGTGGTTGAAGTGGTTGGCAGCTATGTAAGTGAATCAGATGAAGTGGGTGGTGTGTCAGTGGCATTTATTGAAGCCACGTGATTGATGAAGGACTTGGACAACTGCGGACTTGGATCAGACGGTAGTGAATTAGTAAGCAGGGGAAGTGAAATCTGAACCGTTGAAGGCTGATTAGGGGTTGAGGCCAGCTGGCTACCACTTGCTGAGATGTGTGGCTCAGATGTTGCCGACAAGGAAGGTTGAATCTCAACCATTGAAGCTGGAAGCGGAAATGTCCCTACAGGAAATGTTTGGGCCATTATCTTCCCAGATGGAGTTTGTCTCCTTCTTTCAGTTACTTCTCCTTGTCTCTCTGAGTTCTGTGTTGTGGGAGTAGCAACTGCTCTTATTACCGGATTTTTTTGAAAACATGGCTTATAATGACTACGACCACTTCGTTTATTACAACCCGAATCTGAGAGGTTCACAGCATCCTCTGTCAAAAACTCCTTCCCTATTATATTTTCCTTCCCAGAAGCCAAGATCAAGTCTTGATCTTCCCACGTGGAGTCCTCTGGTGGGAGATCCCCATTGCATCAGAACCTGAGGGATGAGCGTACCGCGTCTCCATATTTGTCTGCAGCCTACTATTGCGCATGAAGTGTGGATCAGAGGATTCTCTGACTCTAAGAAAGGGAACGGGTGAACCGTGAAGGTTTGTCCGAACCGAAATCGTCGAAGTAGTGATACATGAAAAATGGGATGGATGCGTGCTGTAGCTGGGAGTTTCAGTCGATAGGCAACAGGATCGATCTTCTCTTTTACTTCAAACGGTCCATAAAAATGCAAAGCCATTTTGTGTGAGGACCTACGACTGAGAGAAAACTGTCTGTAAGGTTGCAGACGAACCAGAACCATATCCCATGAGGTGAAGGTCCATTCTTTATGTTTTTTATCTGCTTGTGCTTTCATACTCTGTTGCACTCTGAAGAGTTTTTCTCTTAATGTTCCCATGAGGTCACTTCTCTCGGAGAGTGTGGAGTCCACTGCCTCGTTGGTGGAAGATCCCAAACAGTAAGCCACTAAGCTTGGGGGTTTTCGGCCGAACATGACTTGATAGGGTGTAACTCCTGTCGAGGTATGGAATGACGTATTGTAATGGTATTCGGTGAGAGTCAGAAATTTTGACCAAGTAGATGGGTGTGCATGGGAGAAAGCTCTCAGGTAATTTTCTAAGCATCTGTTCACCCGTTCTGTTTGACCATTTGATTGTGGGTGGTAACTGGAACTGAAATTAAATTTGTACCCTGCAGTTTAAAAAGAGAACGCCAGAAATCACTCAAGAAGATTGGGTCTCTATCTGAAACAATAGACTATGGCACGCCATGGATCTTGTCGACAAAGTCCCAGAAAATTTGAGCCACTTTAGCTGCAGAGTAATGACCGGGCAGAGGAATAAAATGAGCAGCCTTAGAGAAGCGGTCAACCACGACCAAAACAGCAGTATGGTCGGCTAATGTAGGTAAGTGAGTAATAAAGTCCATACTTAAGTGTGCCCATAGTTTATCTGATATTTGAAGTGGTTGCAACAGCCCAAAGGGAGGTGGTTATGGGGTTTCAGTTTTTGACATAATTCACAATTCTGAATGTATGTTTTAACATCCTTCCTTAATCCCTTCCAGGTAAAATGGTTGTTGATACGGTGGAAGGTTGCCTGAATACCAGAATGGCCTCCCTGGATTGAAGTGTGGAAGTCATGAAGAATGTGAGCTATCAATGCCAAACCTACAGGAAGAAAGATCCGAGAACGGTTGAAAAGCAATCCATGGCGAAAATGCCAATCAGGCATAGAATTAGGATTATTTTGTAATTGCTCTATAAGCATTGTAGCATAGTCATCTGATTTGTACTCGGACTGTAATATATCAGTATAGTTAAGTGTGGGGCCATAAATGGCCAAGTATAGAGGTGACAATGGTGGAACGTTCCCCTCAGGAAGTTTGGATAGACTGTCAGCCACAATATTGGCCTTCCCCGTTTTATATGTTATCGTGTAGTTGAACCCCAGTAGTTTAGACAAAAATTGTTGTTGCTCAGGGGTTTGAATAACCTAATTCATCAGGTTATGGAGGCTCTTATGATCCGTTCTGATGATGAATTGTGATCCCAGAAGATACTGCCGCCATTTACTAATGGCAGAGGTTATTGCGAACATCTCGCGTACATAAACCGACTGGTTTTGCATGGCTGAGGATAACTTGCGACTATAAAAGACAATTGGTTTTTCATTTTGCAACAGAACTCCCCCAATACCCACGCCGAAAGCATCAGTTTCCACCACGAAGGTGTCTGAAAAATTTGGTAGACTCAAGATAGGAGCAGTCACCAAAAGTTGTTTAAGGGTGGTAAATGCCTTAGTGACCTCAGGTGTCCAAGTGAACCCCTTTTTAGATAATAGATCTGACAATGGGGCTGCAATGGAGGCATATTTCTTTATAAACTTTCGATAGTATCCAGATAGGCCCAAAAAAGCTCTCACTTGAGTAACAGTAGTAGGAATAGGCCACTCCATAATAGCTCTTAGTTTATCCGGATCTGGTGAGACCCTTTTTCCATTAATAATATGGCCTAAATAAGGAATCTATGTTTGACCAAATGTACATTTTTCCCTTTTGGCAAACAAGGAATGAGCGCAAAGCTTGTTAAAGACAGCTGGTAGATGAGTCAGATGTAGATCAGTAGAAGGGCTATAAACCAGTATGTCATCAAAAAATATTACCATAAATCGCCTAAGAAAGGACGAAAAGATGGCATTTATAGTAGACTGGAAGGTAGAAGGGGCATTGGATAGGCCAAATGGCATAACTAGGAACTCAAAGTGCCCATGGTGTGTCCTAAAAGCTGCCTTGTGAATATCAGTTGGATGCATCTTGATCTGGTGGTAACCTGATCGTAAGTCTAGCTTAGAAAAGAGCGTGGCACCATGTAACTCATCTAGTAGCTCATCTCTAGAGCTCATCAATAGTGGGAATGGGGAACTTGTCCTGCACTGTAATTGCATTTAAGGCGCGGTAATCAACACAAAACCTCCAGGTGCCATCCTTCTTTTTAACTAATAGAACTAGTGAACTGAAACAAGAATGGCTAGGTTGAATAACACCCTTAATCAGCATATCTGACACCATCTTTTCAATCTCTGTCTTTTGGTAGTGTGGGTAGCGATAGGGTCTCACTTGCACTGGCCCAACATTCGAAATAAGATGGATGTGGTGATTGTAAGCCCGATCTGGTGGCAGAGATGAAGGTTCTACAAAAATGTCTTGGTATTCTTCTACTAAGGAATTTAAACCTGACAGCAATGTTGGGCTGGTTTGAGTTGAGGTGGGAACAGCATTGAAACACATTAGGCATGAAGATATAGAATCTTGCAATATAAGTTTGTGTAGCTGTGAGGACGTTATATGGCTGGGCTGTATGGGTTTTTCTCCTCGTAACAAAACCTGAGAAGAATTGTGAATAAAAGACATAGTTAAAGCAAAATAATCAGTAATAACAGGGCCCAATGGTGAAAACCATTGCACTCCTAAAACTATGTTGGCACCCTTTAATTCAATGACATATAAATCAAGTGTAAAAGGGTGGGATTGAATGTCCATCGGAACGGATTTACATGCTGCCAAACATATGAGCGCATCCTCATTGCCAACCTGTACGTGAAAAGGGTTAATCACGTGCAAGGTTAGTCGTAGGTGAGAAGCCATTCTTAGGGTGATGAAATTGTGGGTACTACCCCCATCCACCAATATTTGTACTGTTTGGCCCCCAATTGTATCCTGCAAACGAAAAGGATTAGCAGAGCGGTGTCCAAACAAAGCATTAAAGTTGATTTCATGTGGAATTTCAGTAACGGGAATATCAGCTGGATCCCCAATTGGTTCTGGTGACTGGTTTATTTCAATATCAGGGGGTTCATCCTCTGTTCCTTCCAAATATAAGAGAGTTGCACGACCTCTTACAACGATGACCAACAACAAAACGTTCATCACAATTATAGCACAAGTTTTTCTCTCTTCTTGCTTGCATTTCAGCAAGAGATAATCTCCTAATAGGGATAGATGGGGGGGCTAATGGTGGTTTAGGAGTATTGGGTGGTAACAGTGTGGTTATAGGTTGGGCTGCAATGGCTTGAGTGGATTTGGAGGTACGGGAGTTCCACGGTTTGGAAAATCTTGTTTCAGCAAATTGTTCTTCATATATTTTGGCAAAGGAAAAGGCAGTGGTGTCAGTTGGGCGATGAACTAGAACAGCTCTGCGAATGTGGGGTTTCCAACCGGATATGAACAGACTTTTGCGGGTCATGGGAGTTAATTCTGGAATTCGTCTGGCCAATAATTCAAAGGTTGATTGAAACTCTACCACTGATCCTGATTGCTGCAATTTGGCTAGAGAGCCTAATGGATCTTCAAATTCAGATGGTCCAAAGCGCTGATGTAGCGCAATTACAAAGGAATTCCAATCTAGAACATGGCCATGTCCGAAACAAGCCTCAAACCAACAAGAAGCGGGTAAATCTAGATTAAAAGATACCAAATCAAGTCGATCATTATCTGGTACCTGGTGGTAACGGAAGTATCGTTCAACTGCAAATAGTCGTGGTCCAAGGTCCCCAGAACCAAATCTGGGAAAATCAATCTTCTTGGAGCGCAGGTGTGGTGCCTGACGTGTTGGTCTAGCTCCTAAAATTCCAGCCTGTGGAGTGGAGCCAATATTTGTGATCTGAACCTGCATTGTTTGTAGCAGTGCAAACATATCCTGGATCTGATGTGTGATGCCATCCATTCGCTGATTATGTTCTATAATCCGTTGAGTCTGTTCTTCAAATTGTTGGTTGTGGGTTAGCTCAAACGTCTCCAGACGATGGTCCAAAGTGTGTTCCAAGGTGAGGAACTGTTGATCAGGAGTGTGAACCTAGTTGGTTAGGTCACGTAATCTGGTGTTGTTCGCCATAACTCAATGGAAGCACCAATGTAACAAGAGCAGTATGCTAACGTAGGGAATTAGGGGTTTCGGAAAGGAAGTGACAATAGAATGAATGAGAGAGAGAGAGAGAGAGAGAGAGAATAAAGAGAGAGAAAGGAATTTCTGAATAATGCTTGCATATTACTAGGCCCGATAGGCTACTTATACTCAAGGTTTACTACAGTTTTTGACTTGCTGCTGAATTAGAAAACATTGTAAAACATTAGTTAAGAACCCACTACATAATGAGCCCAACGTAATCCTTCAAATGGGCTGGTTCCCTTATAACTCTCTTGCTGGCCTGCTTATCACTACAGCCCATAACAACGCTCCAAACAGATCTTAACTAAAAAAAAATTAGGGGCTATATAATGTTTTGATAATATTTGAGGGAGATATGTGTAATCTTTTTTGTGTTTTTGTGGAATTTAAAAAAAAAAAAAAAAATCTTTAGGGAAACCAGAAACCAGGCTCCACTAGTCCAATGAAAGATCAACTATCTGCCACAACCAAACACCCATTATTGAATTGTAACCCATAAGACGAGCGTATCGGGTGTCCCCTATTTCTTCTCTTTTATTCATCAAAAAGAAGATAGATTTCTTACAGTATGCTAACTGTTTGTTTGAGCGTGCAAATATGATTTTGTCGTACTTAACCTATAAAAACTTACTCCTTTTGTCCCTTTTCTCTCGGTCTTCCTACACCAAAGCAGGCAGAAGGTCAAAAACAGACAAGGGCTCTTTTTTCCACTTCAACTTCTCAGCAGCACCCATATTAGGAATTTAAAATAAGGGCTCATTAGAAAAATGTGATATAAAATCATTAATATAACCTCGTTTTTGGATTGAAATAGTTCTTTTTATGATACCATGCTCCTCTATTATTTTCTAAAAAAAAAAAATTTGTAACTTCCTTATTCTAGAAATGCTCTAACTTGAACTTTCTCTTTAAACTCTCTCTAAATCATTTGTCAGGCTTTTTTAAAGTGTATTTAGAACTTGCTCAAGCATATAAAATCCTTTATATAGGGAACATTCCATCAAATGTAAAAGCTAATAACCCTTATAATAACAATGTTTTTCCATGTGTGAAAACTAATAGCTCACCATATGTGAAAGCTAATAGCCCACAATGGAAAGAAGTCAACAATTCAGCCATGCCTATTAAACCACCCAAAAAACACCATGTATAACATTTAATGACAATGGGACACGGCAACTTTAATTGAGCATCCCATAATCCCTTATGGACCTCGCCATAAGGTGCTGTTTGGTTGGAGTTTTCTGAAAAGTTGCCCATGCAAGTAGAAGTGGGTATCATGGAAAGCCTTGTTTGGTTGGCTGATTCTTAAAATTTTCCTACCTATTCCACTTGCCTAGCAAAGCATGTTTGGTCGTTGAAATCCTTCCTTTTTCACTGTTGAGAAAGACATATTCAACATGGTTTTTTGTTAGTTAGATGGGTAAATGAGAAGGTGAATCATGACCCAGACCAAAATACCCCTGAGACGGCAGGGTCCATCACTTCCGTCAGGGTTGATTCGGATGTTAACTCTCTCAGCGGTAAAGAACCATTGCAAGCTGATGCAGAAATTGGAGATGATGGGAAGTTTCATGTGGTGGTAAGAAGATCAGCTTCTTCTTCAATCAATAAGTCTCTTACTGGGGTTGAAGAAGAGATGTTGAAGATGCAAAAAAAAAAGGGATCGAGGAGCAAGAGTTGTAATGATCTAAAACCAATGTTTTCAAGGTCTGTCAGTGATGGCCAAAGAAATAAAGATATCAGGGGTGGTACCTCTAATAAGGAGTTACACAAGTTTGTTTGGAACTCGAGTGCAGCACCAGCTTCTTTTGCTCTTATTTCTCCACCGAAACACAAGCCATGGCAATCTGCAACAACTGAACCATCACCTCCTCAATGTTATGGAACCTCATTAGCTCAGCATCGAACACTTCCGCGGTCCACTCTTCACGAACCACTGACTGGACCCACCTGGGTAGATCAATACCCTCCTCACCCAAAGAATAGGGATATTTTAGTAATTGTGACTTATTTTCCCATCTATATTTTACCTCAAACCAAACATAGACTTTATAAATCTTACCTAATTTGCCCAGTAAAATTTTTTCCAACCAAACAACTTTTTTTATATTTCCCTACCAAACTCACTTTCTAACCATTTTCCTATCAATTACATTTCCCTAGTATTCAAAAAATTTCTCTTCAACCAAACACCCCCTAAGAGTCGCTGAGTCCTTCCCGGACCACCAATTTCACAAAATGCAAGAGTGAAGCAACAAACACATGGTAAACTGAAGCTCGTAAATGCATACAGAACATAAAAAAACAGCATGCAGAACAAAATCACAGGCAAAACAAAGTCAACATATGTGATGCAGGAATTGAAGTTAATATGTACTAAAACTGCTTCAGAAGCATGAATCATACAAGTCAAGCAACCAATTTTGTAATCTTTACCAGAACAGCAACCACAATATATATATATATATATATATATATATATATATATAAGAAATGGATCTTTTGACTCCAATGTAAGATTTAAAAGTCTTACTCCTCATCTTAACTACTGACTATCATCCATCTAATGATTATAATTTATTGAACTATATCAATTAATTAATTATTAATTTCAAATAAATGACAACCGTTGAAAATCAACAGTTGAAATAAAAAATAAAACTTCTAAATCTTACACCCAAGTCAAAAGATATAAGGCATGATCATTTAATACTGGTGTCAAATTAAAAAGTTTGACATCAAATCTTAATTGTCAATTTCCACCAATCTAACGGTCATAATTTATTGGGTCATATTTATTAATATATATATATTACAAAAAAAAAAAAAAAAAAACTACCGATAAGAGAAAAGATATTGAGTGTCTTACGTTCACCAATTTGTCAGTGCAATTAAGAATTTTGACAACTATTATGGTGGGTGACAAAGTCTTGCTTACAGCATGTATCAATATTCCAATGCTTGCTCTAGTCTCTAGATATAATAAACAATGAAAACAGTGTAATTTACAAAACAAGATTCCTGCGAATTTACAGTCTGTTGATAATCGGGTTGGCAGCCTTCTCCATAAAGTTCCATTGCAATTGAGGAAAATATTTCAACTAGGACGCAGCAACACCTAAAACAACATTTATATCGTATCAGTTTTGCAATCAGTGTCAGCACTACAAAACACGATAAATCGGGTACAAAAATTTGGAAATCTACAAGGTAGAACGTTGCCTTTTCCAAAAATCAAGTATATAATAGAATACACACGGGCACAATTCTACTCCAAAAAATGACACATGAAAGGAGTATATAACATGTTAACATCCCAAACTGAGATGAAGGAAAGCGAGCAATGATCCCAAATCAATAAAAGTAACTTACAAGTTTCTCCAGCCTGAAGAAATCTAAAATCAAGCCAAAAGAAATCTGAACTTCCAACTTTATACATATCATCCAATGAATAATCTAAAAGTCATACTCATGAAATCTGACCCCTCTTTCGGTCCCCAACAGGAAAATAAAAAATCCACTAATAACTGGGCAAAAGTTAAACAGAAATAATGAGTGATGAAATTTAAAAGGTGAGGCAATCATACTTTGACCTCATTTAAATTGCACACATCTCTTGTGGATCATAAGGTAGTTTATTTATTTCACTTCAACACCACTAAAAAACTAAGCATATAATTAAAAATTTAAAACCATTTATACAACCAAACAGTGATCGGAGAAGCAAGATGATACGAACTTAAGATGCAGACTGGATATATTTATTAACAGAAAGAGATAAACATAAAGGTGAAGAATGGAGTATGTGTCCTGTTCATAGATTCTGCTCTGAATTTTATCAAGCAAAGAGAGCTTGTTTAACAAGCTTTTACAGCTGTACAAAAAAATATAAAATAATAACACATAAAGCTAACAGCATTAATAAGAAATAAGAAATAACACTTAAGGAAACATCACTATATATCTAAAAACATTAATAAGAAATAACAGGGAGCTCAGCTCCGTACAGCAGAATGAGATTCTGCAAATTCTTGGCATGGAAAGAAAAACTGAAAGAAAGAAGATACTTTGAAGGACCTCCTAGAACCTCACTGACCAGCCTAAGGATAGGCTTACCCCTCTTGCTACCTTACCTTCTTTCCCATGTTCCCCTTGTCCCCCAAGCCTTCCCTATATCACCACCTCCACTCATTCTGTTATTTTCCCATCTTCTATCTCCTGCCATTTATCATCCCCCCTCCCCATAACTAACTCCTCAATTGGCAGCACCTCTCTTATTCTATAATCATTGCCATAATCTCTAATGGGAATTACTCTAATAACCTCTCTTTTCTTCCTTCTTTATACACTTGCAACTCCTTTCTATTTCTGCTTGTGTTCTTGCTCTTATTCCTCCTAGTATAAACGTTGCTTCCAGGTCTATCACAAGACCAACCTTTATAAAAAGAAAAACATTGGCGTTCCAATATGTATCATGTTAGTAAGCCTAAGTTTTGGATAGTACATATTAACTGAAAATGAGAATTATTTATCATATCTGAGATCATGCAATAATACAAAATATGCAACTTATGAGGCTACCCTTTCATCCTAATACTTATATATATATTTGTTTCTCAATCACTTCCACGTACAGTAGTGTTTTATAAATTTTGTACATAAACACAAAATTACTATTCATATGAATACATAAAAATGCTGAGGCAGAAAGCACTCACATCCAACAAATTTTATGTATGCTACAGCTCACTATAATTGCGCCATACTGCACGAAATTCTTCACGGAATGTGTTTAGACGCGCTTTCAAGTTAGGTGTTCTAAGGCTTGCATGCAGGATGGTAGCTGAAAAGAGCGAGAAAAAACAATTTAAAAGCAAGAACATAAATGCTAACAATATTAAAGATTAAGATTTCTTGTTATGTGATGTACCAAGAAGACCGATAGCAAGCGCCCATAAAACAGTTAGGAGGCCAGCAGAAACAAACCAAAGGATGAAACTTGCTGCCAAAAGGAGGAAAAACTAGCAGCGTTGTCATAAATTTTAAAGGTAGCAAGGATTGACAGAATATCCCAAATTATTATTGATTGAAAAAAATTCCCTGTTTCAAAGACTTCATTTACCAGAAGAAAATATCAAGACAAACACCCAACGCGGCCGACCACATATATAAATTGCTCTCTTAGCTGATGGACGTCCACGAATCACAGGCCTGGAATTTAAATAATTACTGAAGAGGCAGAAAAATCCAAAGATATACACATATAATAACAACCAAGCATCCTTACGTAAGAGGAGGTCTCATCTTGGCAGCTAAATGTGGTGAAAATTGCCTAACTGTCCTTGTTACCTTCTCGCTAAAGGTACCCGCAAAGCTGCAAAAAATTAACAATTAGATTGATGTCCAAGAAATATGAAAAGGTAAGCACTTCCATCATAGTAGAACTGGGACAGACTAAATGAAGACTTCATTGTCCAAACTTTCTCAGACGCCTATAGATTTCCTGGATTGACTGCAAAATCTATCACAATATTTTACAAATCCTCCAGACGTATGTATTACTGGGAAAAATAATTGTCTAATATCCCATGTCGTCCAAGTATAATCAAATATCTAAAGTCATACTTATAACTCTTTTGGTACCCCAATGTATTCAACAGCTGTTTATAACTCCTTGGAGTTCATTTTTCTTCTTTATTTGGTAACCATGAAAATATCACAAGCGCTTATTAATGATTTTATTTTGTCACTCTCCCTTCTTAATACAAGATTAGTGGAGTACTAGAGAATGTAAATTACCATTATATCCAAGTCATGAGCAACGGTAGTGATACAGTTATTTCCACTAGACATATAAAGTACATAATATGAAACACTAAAATCTAAATTTGATCAAAGATCTTCATTTTCCATCCTATCTAACTTTTCTATACAACATAGTAAAACACATTTGTTTAAAAAGGGAAAATTTGTATACTTCCGAATTAAAGTAAAAGTAGTATGTCGACCATTGTCAAAATAAAACAAATCATGAACCTACTACGAGCCATATCTGAAGCTAGAAGTAAAACTATAATGTGTTTTATCTCATTTTAGTTTTATGGGGATTGACCCTGCAGTTAAATTCAATATATATAATCTAGAAAACAAATCCATATGCAACTTTTCCTAAGGTTTTTTAAGAACCATCCATGTTTCTGCATAAAGTTACACTATGAACACCACATAGAGTATTCAGTATTCTACCAAAGGCAGCACAAAATATGGCATCTGTATTGTGTAAACCAAGTAAGCAGGATTACTGGACATACGAAAATAATATACTGTGATATTGGGGGCTTTGATTAATTGTGATGCCAAAATTATAAAACTGAAGCATAAGTTGCTTTTGTTGCACAAGCACTGAAATCGGATTAACATCACTAAACATGGCAATAAAATCATTAGTTCGAAACTGACACAAAACCTGCCCAACTAAATAGTACAAAACCCTTAGTCCAAACGTTTGTGAAATTAAATAAAGTCCAAAACCAATGATGTAACGTGATGTATAAAGAGAGCCAGTAACACCGCTTACCTGTCATTTAGAAAAGCAATGCTGAGTGCTGTAAGAAGCGCAGCTACAATAGCAAGCGGCCTTCGAAGAAAACCCAGTACTGCAATTCAAAATGTGGATGATGAGACAAGGAACACAATCACATGCTATCAAATGTGAACAATATAATAAATAGCATTCATCGTGCTCACTTACTGAGAACAGAAACGATCAAAATGAAGTAGTTGGTGCGGTAGCTGCAAATACAAGCATAACACCATCATTACTTTCCCATCCTAAAATTTTTCCATGGTGTAATTCAGAAGACAATAAGTGATTACAAGTTATTCCCCAAATATAGGTCATATTATCCAAAATTTTAAGATTATAACCTCGTAATTCAAAATTTATCACGGAATTCCTAAAACTGAAATAAAATAAAATAAAACCATTTTACGTTTGAGCACATTATAAATAACGACATCAACAGCAAAAGAAAAAATTGTAAAAAGTCAAAATAAGATTAAAATCATAAAAAAAAATTCAAAACTCAGTTCAAAAAAAAGGGAAAAAGTTAAGAATAGAGAAAAAATCATATACAAAAAAAGAAAAAAAAAAAAAAATCGCTCAGCTAATCACGAAATTTGATGAATTAATGAAAGCGAAAGAGGAAGGATTGGTACTAGTAGAGATTGCATTTGAGGCGGCTGTTCCATTTGGATGAAGATCTAGGAACGGTGAATCGGGAGAAGAACTCCGACAGAGGGCGCGGCGGCGACGACCAATCCACCTCGCGGAGCGCGTCCATCAGATCCTCCGCCGTAACGTTTCCCCAATCCATCTCTCTCTCTCTCTCTCTCTCTCTTCTCTCGGAGAGAAACTTGGATGTTGCGGCGATTGAAAATGGAAGTGAGGAATGAATTGAATGGAAAAGCGTTTACGAAGGAGAACGAGGAAGCAAGTGATATCAGTGAAGAAGGAAGAAGGAAATGGAAAATGTGAAGAAAGGGAGCAAGAGACTTCGTTGGCAGGTTTGTTCAAGAAAAATCACAAAAAAAATTAAAAAATTAAAAAATTAAAAAAAAAATCAAGAAATTGGTAAAAATGAAGTTCATGTCTGAGCCCGGGTTCGAACCGGGGACCTCTAGTGTGTGAGACTAGCGTGATAACCAACTACACCACCCAGACATGTATGTTGAGGGAGGCTATCTTTCCGGTTATAAAATAAAATATTTTATTTAATGTTTAATAATTTTTTTATATTTCCGTAACTAGAATGAATAATGAATGTTACAAATGTATTACTTATTTTTGAAGGACACACAATTTGTAATATCAATATAACTTTAAAGTAAAACTGTACCTCTGGGATAGTTATGTGGTTTCAACAATATTTGGAGTCTTGAATATGGTATGCCACTTGAGCTTGAGGACAATTTAAGTAAGGAAAAATTTCACTTTCACTCATTGTGGTTACAACAATTATCACTTAGCCCCTCGTGGTTTCAAATTAATCACTTAGACCCACTGTGGTTACATAATATATCATTTAGCCTCTCAAATGTCTAAAATATTCTTATTTTATAAAATACTGATAATACCTTTACTTAAAAAATTATAAATTATATTTGAAATATCAAAAATATCCCTAATTAAAAAGAGAAGAATGTTCGACAAAGCTTCATGATTTGTCCGATGATGCTGATTATTTGGTAGCACACTTGGGTTATTTGTTTCCATCTTGGGCCGCACACTTGGGTTATTTAGAGTTATTATTCGACTTATTATGTCAGCTCAAGGCCCTTAAAAGTTTAGTTTGCCTTATATCAGAGAGCGCGAAGGAAGCTACCTGCTAGGCGCTGCTTATAGTCACTGTCAGGGGGTGCTATGTTGTTGCGGACCCAAAGGACTTGTTGAGCAAGTGTTACATCGTTGCTTTCTATAGTGTTGGCACAGTGAACAAGTAATTGTTCCATGCATAAAGAAAAAGCCAAGAAAGACATCAAAAACGGCGATTTCAATCCCTAATCCTAGAAAATCATTAGGCAGATCACGTAGGAATAATGGGCTTTACCATCAGTCCATCTTTTTTATCTGTGAGATGATTTTTTTTAAATTATTGATTATTTAGTGCATTTATTTATAACCATAGGATCAAATTAGGTAAAATGATTAAGATTAAAAGTAAATTTTTTAAAAAATAGGTATTTTTATCATAATTTCTTTTTTAATTAGGGATATTTTTGACATTTCAAATATAATTTGTAATTTTTGAGTAAGGGTAATATCGATATTTTAAATAATAAGGACATTTTAGACATTTGAGGGGCTAAATGATGTATTCTGTAATCACAGTGGGTCTCAGTGATTTATTTGAAACCACAAGGGGCTAAGTGATAATTGTTATAACCATAATGGGTGAAAGTAAAGTTTTCCCTTTAAGTAAATTAAGGCTTATGGTTTGTGTTGTATACTTTCCATTATTATTGAACCAAGAAAAATAATAAAGAGAATTTGTTTTGATATGCACACGTAATTTATTATTTTCCCACTTACTTATTATTAGAATTCAAGTTTGAGTTATATATTTAGGGGGCATCTGGTATGGGTGGCAGGATAATTTGACACTAATTTATTCACAAAATTCACCCTCCCTTGAAAGCGACACTGCATTTGTTGCTTACATACTCAAAAATGAAAGTTGCCATAGCAAATCGAAAATCTATGTTTTTGCCGAAGGAACAAGGATCTTATTCAGTTTCTAACCCAATCAAACATCAACAAAAATAGGAAGAACGATGGAATCTCTCTCATCAATTCCCGAAAATCTCTCTCATCGAAATCTACAAAAATCGAAAATCAACAACAAAAAGTGGAAGACAAAACACAGTCCAAGAATAGGGAGAACGACATCAAAGAAGTTTCACAGCAACAACAAGAAATTGATTATGCGGAAGCATTTAGACCATTGAAATTTGGACGTAATGGATCATTATTGTTTACAATTACCTCTTGGTGCGCAGATCTCGTGCAGAATCTTCCCATGTATGATTCTTCTTCACGAATAGCTCACATCAGCGCCGCAACACGAACAACTTCTTTGAAGCTGGACTGTGGCAGATCTTCCAGACTATGTCTCAAGGGGAAATGGAAAATGTGTGGGCTCTCTCACTTTCAGGGAGATAACCTTACCTCAGCATCTACAACCACCAAGTGAAGACTAGAGAGGCTGATGACTATAAGTGTAGAATATATATGGGTTCTAACAAATCTAACCCTAAACAGAATGAGCTTTAGGTTTCTTGGGCTCCTCTTACACACTAGGCCCTATTGGGCTTTAGTGAAAGAGTAAAACCCAACATAACCCTCTCTTCAGTGGGATAGAAAATAATAGCACAACCTGGAGGGAACGTCCTTTCAGATTTGTCGTAACTTGGTTAGAACACTCCAGGTTTGATGCTTGGAGGAAAGGAGTCGGACCTGCATCGTAACCTGCTATCTAAATCTTTTATTTCAATTATCATGGACTACATTAACACTGTGCAATTCCAAGTGTTGTGGAATGGGTCGAAGACTGAAACCTTCACTCCTAGTAAAGGAAAGCATTTTTAGTACAATAGTTGCACCAAAATATTCAATGCAACGATTTATTATAATTACATATTACATATTATATAGTTATAATGATAAAATTATTTTTTCTCTCTCTCCATTACGTCTGCCGATAATGTCTAAGAAAAGAGAAAAAAATAATTTTATTATTATAACTATATATTACCTATAATACATGGTTATAATATTCAATGCAATGGTTGTATACCCTTTGTCTCTTTACATTTTGGTCCTGTGGATGGAAAAATTGTCCCAGATGATTTCTAATGTCGTTGAGAGCAATCAATGGATCCCCATTAAGGTTGGTAGGTAGTGACAAAAGATCTCACATCTTATATTTGTGGATGATGTATTGATTTTAGCATAAGCATCCCTTTAGCAAATGAACTTAATTCTACACTTCCTCACCACTTTTACTGTCAGCTCTAGTCAACGAGTTAGTGGGAATAAAACCAATATTTATTTTTCAAAATAATACCAGTAGCGACAAGGCTAATGAAATCTCGCAAGCTAGTGGCTTTAAGTGCGATCACAGCCCAAGTAGATTTTTGGGATCCATGCTCAAACACGGTATAGGCACCAAGGCGCATAACTTTGAGATCTTGATAGGAAAATTTCTTTAGTGCTACTTTCCCCATTTTTCATTCACGTGATACATATCTTATTTTTTATTAAATTACTCTCTTATTTTTTTAAAATAAATTATTTATTAATGATTTGACAAAAATAAAACACGTGTCATATTTTGAGGGGAAGATACACCGAAAATTCACCTTAGCACTAAAAGATATCCTCCTTGGACAGAGTATATGGTCGAGGACGAGGTTGGAAAGCTCAATGCCTCTCTTTGGCGGCTGTGTCACCTTAGGCCAAATCGGTTTATATTAACTATAACAAAGTTTCACATGCAGAATAGTAGTCTTCTGTTAATGCTGTGTGTAACACCCCAAATGTAAATACATATAGGGTGCACCTTCATCATGCATTCAACGCGCGGAAGTCTAAATTTAAACTTTACGAATGCAAATATCAGAGTGCGGAATGGAAACACATAACCATACTTATTCCATATAAAATTAAAAGCGTTAAAACGTCAATACAAAATAAATAACACTAAACATTATTTAATGTAATCCCAAAAAGATTAACTAATCATAAATAAAAACATAATTTATGCCGCATCATAAGCCCAGTCATAATGTGGTTGTGGTTCCTCTAGCCATTGTGTACTTAGTGCTTCATCGAAATCATAATGTGGAAAAGCTTCTATTAATAATTTCATAGCCTCAGTCCATAGGCCTCTATCTGTTAGATCCTTTAGTTTCTCTTCCCAGGTAGGTGGAGTTTCTTCTTCTTTACGTACCAGTCTCTTACCCTTTCTTTCCCACATAACTTTCTTATTACTTTCTTTCATCTTTTCCTGAAATGGGTGGTCAAGGGGGGTGAGATTTTGGGGAAAATCTCAGTAAGGTTCACAGCTGGAGCATTCTCCAACTATGACGCTTACTCCTGCAACAGTTTATAATAACAATACAAAATGGAACATTTAACATCATCATATAAAAATATCATGCCATCATCATCATCATCATATTCCTGCCGGCTTTTACGGACTTACGGAGATACCCAGAGTCCTCGTCAGGTTGCAACTGGAGTATCAGTGCACAGGCCAACATTTAATAGCATGGTTTTAAGTTTCAAAAATATCATAATCACATAATGTAAAGCACTATAAACATATTGCAGTCAGACCATAACTTATCATAGTTTCATAATGGTGGCATACATAGAGAGATTACTTCAACAACTGTAAACACTTACAGTACTTGTCGTTCTTTACTTGTATACTTTCAACTTTTGATCTCTTTACTTGCCTGTTTGCTCCCTTGACTCCCTAACATCATCATATCATCTTTTAGTAACTTATATAACATTCAACATTTGTGTTTTATCCATGTATAGGTCTCGGCTTTGCAGGTTTAATTACCTAGAGGAGTTGTTTTGCTTACTTACCCACTTGTGTAGGTTTTACGACATTATTAGGTTATCATAACACTTAATAGAATTATTAAAGATTTCATTCTAGGCATGTATAGGTTCGGCCACCATAGATAAACATCTAGGAATATAATTTTTAAAACATGCTTTCAATTATATTATTAACTTAACATGGTTAGATCCTTTCAACATTAATCAAATAAAACCTCTTTTAGCTACATACCATTCGGCCTTTATTGCCCTAAAATACCTAAGGGATTACTTCTAAAACATGCTTCTAACCATATTTAAATCCTTCGGCTAACATACAAGGTTATGATCATGCAAAAATTGATAGAGAGGATCATATACTTAGGATATCACTTTCATGCTTTTACATGTCAACATAGGCTTACCTTTGGTGATGAAGGAAACACTTCTTGACCTTTGACTACTTTGAATCTTCTTGAATGAACTTCCTTCCTCCTTGAACATACAAGGCCGCAAGCTTAAAGAGAGGAGAAGAGGGATTTTCTTGCTTAGAGATGAAGGGTTCTTTGGTGGAATTATTAGGAAGAAGGACTAAGATCCAGGCTTGTATTTGATCTTGGAACAATTAGGTATTTCTCACTAACACACTCACCATTTCGAAGCATTCATGGACTTCACAAAATGAACTAAACTCTTTGTTCTTTCCTTTGGTAGTGCCGCGGCTATAGAGGGAAAAAGGAGAGACTAAAGCTTGTTCAAATAGGCAACCTAGAAGCCTTGCCATTACTTGATTGCTGGTAGGTTTCGATCACATTAAATGAGAGTAAGGTGGTGATTTGTTGTCATAGGTTAGATTGCTTAATTTAGGGACAAGAACATGATGTCAATTTCCTTGATTAAGGAAATTTAGTGATTGCTTGATTTAAGGAATTGATGATGTGTGACTAATCGTCATTAAAAGTTGCTCCCTTGATTTAAGGGATTGATGAGGTGTGACTAATCGTCATAAAGGTTGCTTCCTTGATTTAAGAAACAGAATTATTTGATTGATTGACATATTGTCATCAATTTGCTTGATTTAGGGAAAGTGATTGACTACTAATCATCATAATCCTAACTTCCTTGTTTAAAGGAATTTGACTGGCTTGACTTAAGGAAATTCGATTTGCATTTAATGGCTTGAAAATCAAATAAAATCAAATTCATTTCCTACACCTAGGCCGCGGATTTTAAATGCTTGGAAGGAAAAGATTTCCTTTAATTTTGGACCATGATTTATTCCTTAAGATTATGGACCTTTAACCTATTAACCTGACCTAATTTGTGCCTATTTTTCCATGATTTTATGACACTTTAAATTGACTTCTTAGAGCTTGTTTTCTCTAGTAAAACCGTGGGCTTCTTGCTTGTAGGGAAAGAATTCTAATTTAATTCCTAGTCATATAGTACTTCTTTAGGTTTATTATGTCATGGCCTTACTTTGGGCTTTAACTTGATTTGGGTTTCATTTACCTTATTGGACTTTACTTTATCATATAGAGCTTTCTTTGTATCACTTGGACTTGTCCACATTAAATGGAATTAAAACTTCCTTTGTTGGGTTATACTTTGATCCATGAATTCATTGGATCCCTAATGCTTATGTCTTTGGTCCATTGGACCCATACTTCTAATTTACTTAATCATAAACTATTTCATCTGAAATGTCTCGTTTATTAATTATCATAATTCTTCATTAATCATGATACAATATTTAGGGTTGTTATATCCTCCCCCACTAATAAAATTTTCGTCCCGAAAATTACTATAACTCGGGGTACTTCTGTCTAATCTCATCTTCTCGCTCCCAAGTTGCTTCTTCGGGAGTCCTTCCTTGCCATTGCACTTTTACCATGGGTATCACCTTGCTGCGAAGCTGCTTCTCTTCTCTATCCAGAATCTTGATTGGTACCACCGGGATCTTCAAATTAGGTCGTACTTCCACTTCATCCGGTAATACAACATGTGAGGGATCGGCTACATATTTCTTCAATTGGCTAACATGAAATACATCGTGAAGATTTGCCAAATTTGGAGGTAATGCCAACTGATAAGCTACCGGCCCCACCCTTTTCAGAATCTGATAAGGACCGATATAACGCGGACTTAACTTTCTTACACCGAGTGCTCTTCCAATACCTGTAATAGGAGAGAGCTTAACAAATACATGTTCCCCTACTTCAAAGTCTAGGGGTCGGTGCTTCAAATCATAATAACTCTTTTGTCTGTCCTGAGCCTTCTGCATCCTGTCACGAATCATCTTTATCTGCTTAGTTGTTTCGTTCACCATATCTGGCCCAAACATTTCTTTATCGCCCACTTCTTCCCAGCATACAGGTGTTCGACACCTTCTTCCATACAGAGCTTCATACGGGGCCATTCCTATACTTGCATGATGACTGTTGTTGTAAGAAAATTCTGCCAAAGGCAGATACTGATCCCAACAACCTTCTCTTTCTAAAGCGCAAG
Source organism: Gastrolobium bilobum (assembly GCF_033153095.1). Lineage (NCBI taxonomy): Eukaryota > Viridiplantae > Streptophyta > Magnoliopsida > Fabales > Fabaceae > Gastrolobium > Gastrolobium bilobum. The sequence continues at coordinate 72,912 of NW_026899891.1, forward strand.
CTCTTAACATGTCTTCCAGTGTCTGTATTGTTCTTTCAGTCTGTCCGTCTGTCTGCGGATGGTACGCCGTACTCAATCGTAATTGAGTTCCGAACGCCTGCTGTAATGAATACCAGAATCGGGATGTAAACTTAGGATCCCGATCACTGATTATACTTTCTGGTACTCCGTGCAGTCTTACAATCTCCTTCACATAAATTTGAGCCAGCTTCTCTGTCGTGTACGTTCCTTTCACCGGTATAAAGTGTGCTGACTTGGTCAATCTGTCGACCACTACCCAGATGGCATCGTAGCCTGCTTGAGTTCTGGGTAGACTGGTTACAAAGTCCATAGAAATACTTTGCCATTTCCATTCGGGAATATGCAAGGGCTGTAGGGTGCCCGCTGGTCGTTGATGCTCTATCTTTACTTTCTGGCACACCATACATTTGCTTACGAATCTTCCAACATCTCTCTTCATTCCTTTCCACCAGAAATTATTCTTCATGTCTGCGTACATTTTGGTGGCTCCTGGGTGAATCGAGTATTGACTCTTGTGGGCTATTTCCATCACTTCATCTCTCAATAGTCGTGTAGGGACGACAATTTTCCCTTGAAAGGTAATTATACCTTGTTGATTTAAACTAACTCCAGGTTGATTTCTTAACCGTTTCAAACAATCTACGGCTTGTTGGGCTTCCTTGATCCTCTCTAAGAGTTCATCTTGGATTTGTACTGCGTAATATTCCTGTCCGCATTCACTGTTTACCACTGCGAGATTTAAATCTCGGAAATCTTCAATCAATTGTTGTTCGGCTATCATCATACTTGCAATTCCTCTGACTTTTCTGCTCAAGGCATCAGCAACTACATTCGCCTTGCCGGGATGATACTTTAGTTCAAAGTCATAATCTTTCAGGAATTCCATCCATCGGCGCTGTCTCATGTTCAGCTCCTTCTGATCAAATAAGTACTTGAGGCTTTTGTGGTCACTATATACTGTCGTAGTAGCACCGTATAAGTGATGACGCCATATCTTCAAAGCAAATACGATTGCTGCCAACTCAAGATCATGAGTGGGATAATTCTCTTCATGTGACTTCAACTGTCGAGATGCGTACGCGACTGGTCTGCCATTTTGCATAAGCACACATCCCAAACCCATCTTTGAGGCATCACAATAAACTTCAAATGGTTCTTCAGGGTTTGGTAATGTCAGCACTGGGGCTGTCGTCAGCATCTTCTTTAACTCCTGAAAGCAAACTTCGCATTCATCAGTCCACACAAAAGGGACTTCCTTCCTTGTCAATCGGGTGAGTGGTAACACCCGCTTCGAGAATCCTTCAATAAATCTTCTATAATACCCTGCCAATCCAAGAAAGCTTCTTATCTCTGTGACCGTCTTGGGTCGCTCCCAGTCAACTACTGCTTTGATTTTACTGGGGTCCACCGCTACTCCTTTATCTGATATCACATGCCCAAGGAATTGAATCTCGGGCAGCCAAAATTCACATTTGGATGGTTTGGCGTATAGCTGTTTCTCCCGAATATTTGCAGCACGATTCTCAGATGCTCCTCATGCTCCTCCTTGCTCTTTGAGTATATCAATATGTCATCGATAAACACGACAACAAATTGATCCAGATAAGGTTTGAATATTTGATTCATATACCCCATGAACACTGCTGGGGCATTTGTCAGTCCGAAAGGAATGACCAGGTACTCGTAGTGCCCATATCTTGATCTGAATGCTGTCTTCGGAACGTCTTCCGGCTTGATCCGGATCTGATGATATCCTGATCGGAGATCGATCTTTGAAAATACTCTTGCACCTCTCAGCTGATCAATTAAGTCCTCAATACGAGGCAGTGGGTACTTGTTCTTCACAGTAACCTTGTTGAGCTGTCGGTAATCCGTGCATAGTCTCATTGACCCGTCCTTCTTCTTCACAAATAATATTGGCGCTCCCCATGGAGACACACTGGGTCTGATAAAATTTTTCTTTATTAAGTCTTCCAATTGCTTCTTTAATTCCACAAGTTCAAGTGGTGACATACGGTAGGGCGCAATTGAAATTGGCCCAGTTCCCGGTACTAGCTCAATTGAAAATTGTACCTCTCGTTCTGGAGGGAAATTGGTGATATCATCGGGAAAAACATCCTCAAACTCCTTAACCACTAGAATGTTGGACAGTGGTATCTCTTCTTCTCCTACAAGAGTTCCCATCATCATCATGGAGCATTCTCCTGTTTCAGGCGCTGAGTTTTCTTCCGCTCCTTCTTTGCCGATAATCAAACTGCGATTGCTGCAGTCAATCACCACTCGCTGCTTGGCGAGCCAGTCCATCCCTAGAATCACATTGATCTTCTCTAGTGGGAGGACTATGAAGTCCTGTTTGTACTTCTTTCCTTCATAGATAAATGCGACGTCTCTACATAGTAGGTACGCCTTAGCAACTTTTCCCGTCGCGGTCATGATCCGCATAGGTACTTGCAGTCTATCAGTAAATAAATCGTACGCTTTCGCCACATAATCGGCGACAAAACAATTCGTAGCACCAGAATCAAATAGTACATCTAAATTTTCATGGCAAATATAGATCGTACCTTTGACCAGTTCAGCTGCCTGGTCTGCCGTGTGTTGATCGAGGGTGTAAACTCTGCCCATCCTTGGTGCTTCTTCTGTTGCTTGTTGGTTTCCCCATAGTGGACAGTTCTTGACATAGTGTCCTTCTTTTCCACACTTGTAGCAGTTTGGGGTTCCACTTAGACAGTTACCGTAATGGGGCTTCTTGCATTTTGGACAGTTCGGAGGTTTGTTGTTGTGGCTGTTGTTTCCCCGGTAGTTTCCGGGTCTCTTGAACTTGTTGTCATCTCGCCTGGGCTGCCAGGGCTTTCCTCCGTTGTTTCCTCGCCATGGTCCAGTCTTTCCTTTATAACCATTCCCGCTAGCTTCCACGGGTTTCTTCTGTTGGCCAATAGCTTCCACTCTTCTGCATCGATTGATTAGGGTTGCAAAGTCACATGGGTCGTTGCCGGCTACTAGCTCAGCAATTCTGGGATTCAGACCCCTTTGAAACTTCGCCATCAGAAAGTCTGGTAAAGGCATTGCTCCTCTGTACGTTGCCAATCTTAGTAACTCATTAAACTTAGCATGATACTGGTCCACCGTCATCGTTCCTTGAACCAGTTTGTCAAATTCTCCTTGTTTACTATCCCGGATTGACATCGGAAAGTATTTCTCCAAGAACATTTCCTCGAACACGGCCCAAGTTATAACCGCATTCTGCATTTCCAACGGTTGGGACGCATTCGCCCACCAGTGGTGAGCATCTCCTTCCAGCATGTACGTCGAGAATAGCACCTTCTGATCGTCGGTGCATTGGATAACTCGAAAAATCTTGTCCATTGCTTGCAGCCATTGTACAGCTGCCATTGAGTCAGGACTTCCTTGAAAGGAGGGTGGTTTGTGCTTTCTAAACGTCAACAGTAGTCCTTGGTTATCTTGACCTGCCGCACCGTTTCCTGGAGGAGGTCGGGGTCCTTCACCATGACCCCCGGCTCCTGTTCCCGAGCCGCTTGCTCCGTTATTGTTTGCATTAGCATTTGGGTTCCTTCTGATCTCATTCATTATATTCTGAAACATATCTCCCGTGTTGGTTTGTAATTGGGTGATGGTGTCCCGCAACGTGTTAATTTGTCCTTGTATATCTTGCGTAGGGGTTCTTCGTGGAGGCATCTTGCTGTACATAGATACAGCAAATGGTTAGTGTTCCATCCTAATCCGAAATTTTGCTCTGATACCATAAATGTAACACCCCAAATGTAAATACATATAGGGTGCACCTTCATCATGCATTCAACGCGCGGAAGTCTAAATTTAAACTTTACGAATGCAAATATCAGAGTGCGGAATGGAAACACATAACCATACTTATTCCATATAAAATTAAAAGCGTTAAAACGTCAATACAAAATAAATAACACTAAACATTATTTAATGTAATCCCAAAAAGATTAACTAATCATAAATAAAAACATAATTTATGCCGCATCATAAGCCCAGTCATAATGTGGTTGTGGTTCCTCTAGCCATTGTGTACTTAGTGCTTCATCGAAATCATAATGTGGAAAAGCTTCTATTAATAATTTCATAGCCTCAGTCCATAGGCCTCTATCTGTTAGATCCTTTAGTTTCTCTTCCCAGGTAGGTGGAGTTTCTTCTTCTTTACGTACCAGTCTCTTACCCTTTCTTTCCCACATAACTTTCTTATTACTTTCTTTCATCTTTTCCTGAAATGGGTGGTCAAGGGGGGTGAGATTTTGGGGAAAATCTCAGTAAGGTTCACAGCTGGAGCATTCTCCAACTATGACGCTTACTCCTGCAACAGTTTATAATAACAATACAAAATGGAACATTTAACATCATCATATAAAAATATCATGCCATCATCATCATCATCATATTCCTGCCGGCTTTTACGGACTTACGGAGATACCCAGAGTCCTCGTCAGGTTGCAACTGGAGTATCAGTGCACAGGCCAACATTTAATAGCATGGTTTTAAGTTTCAAAAATATCATAATCACATAATGTAAAGCACTATAAACATATTGCAGTCAGACCATAACTTATCATAGTTTCATAATGGTGGCATACATAGAGAGATTACTTCAACAACTGTAAACACTTACAGTACTTGTCGTTCTTTACTTGTATACTTTCAACTTTTGATCTCTTTACTTGCCTGTTTGCTCCCTTGACTCCCTAACATCATCATATCATCTTTTAGTAACTTATATAACATTCAACATTTGTGTTTTATCCATGTATAGGTCTCGGCTTTGCAGGTTTAATTACCTAGAGGAGTTGTTTTGCTTACTTACCCACTTGTGTAGGTTTTAGGACATTATTAGGTCATCATAACACTTAATAGAATTATTAAAGATTTCATTCTAGGCATGTATAGGTTCGGCCACCATAGATAAACATCTAGGAATATAATTTTTAAAACATGCTTTCAATTATATTATTAACTTAACATGTTAGATCCTTTCAACATTAATCAAATAAAACCTCTTTTAGCTACATACCATTCGGCCTTATTGCCCTAAAATACCTAAGGGATTACTTCTAAAACATGCTTCTAACATTATTGATAATTTATCATATTTAAATCCTAGAGCATCATTCAAAACATCATCTTATATATTCGGCCAACTAAGGTTATGATCATGCAAAATTGATTTAGAACCTAGGCTACTAAACATGCTAATCTAACATCATCATTTCATCATCTTTCATATCATTTAAACATCTCTTCATGCTTATAATTATCATACATGGTTCGGCCTTCTAGGGATCATATACTTAGGATATCACTTTCATGCTTTTACATGTCATTCCTAACCAAGAAGGTTCATAGGCTTACCTTTGATGATGATCAACGACTTAAGGAAACACTTCTTGACCTTTGACTACTTTGAATCTTCTTGAATGAACTTCCTTCCTCCTTGAACATACAAGGCCGCAAGCTTAAAGAGAGGAGAAGAGGGATTTTCTTGCTTAGAGATGAAGGGTTCTTTGGTGGAATTATTAGGAAGAAGGACTAAGATCCAGGCTTGTATTTGATCTTGGAACAATTAGGTATTTCTCACTAACACACTCACCATTTCGAAGCATTCATGGACTTCACAAAATGAACTAAACTCTTTGTTCTTTCCTTTGGTAGTGCCGCGGCTATAGAGGGAAAAAGGAGAGACTAAAGCTTGTTCAAATAGGCAACCTAGAAGCCTTGCCATTACTTGATTGCTGGTAGGTTTCGATCACATTAAATGAGAGTAAGGTGGTGATTTGTTGTCATAGGTTAGATTGCTTAATTTAGGGACAAGAACATGATGTCAATTTCCTTGATTAAGGAAATTTAGTGATTGCTTGATTTAAGGAATTGATGATGTGTGACTAATCGTCATTAAAAGTTGCTCCCTTGATTTAAGGGATTGATGAGGTGTGACTAATCGTCATAAAGGTTGCTTCCTTGATTAGAAACAGAATTATTTGATTGATTGACATATTGTCATCAATTTGCTTGATTTAGGGAAAGTGATTGACTACTAATCATCATAATCCTAACTTCCTTGTTTAAAGGAATTTGACTGGCTTGACTTAAGGAAATTCGATTTGCATTTAATGGCTTGAAAATCAAATAAAATCAAATTCATTTCCTACACCTAGGCCGCGGATTTTAAATGCTTGGAAGGAAAAGATTTCCTTTAATTTTGGACCATGATTTATTCCTTAAGATTATGGACCTTTAACCTATTAACCTGACCTAATTTGTGCCTATTTTTCCATGATTTTATGACACTTTAAATTCCTTTGTTGGGTTATACTTTGATCCATGAATTCATTGGATCCCTAATGCTTATGTCTTTGGTCCATTGGACCCATACTTCTAATTTACTTAATCATAAACTATTTCATCTGAAATGTCTCGTTTATTAATCATCATAATTCTTCATTAATCATGATACAATATTTAGGGTTGTTATACTGTGTGATGAAATTGAAAAACTTTAGAGGCTTTTTATTTTAGGAGAGGGAGATAACCACATACATGCCCATCTAGTCGCATGGGATCAAATGTACAAACCAAAGAGCATAGGTGGTCTAGAATCATTAATCTCTGCAAACAAAATGAAGCTTTCCTTCACAAGCTTTCATGGCTGATAATAATGAGACAAGATGATCTGTGGTTCCAGGTCCTAATAGGAAAGTATGGTCATGGATAGGATTTGAGAAGGCAGGTCAATGAGAAGTAAGGCGACCCCTTTTGTGGAAGTGCTTGTACCAGGGTTGGACTACCTTCCTTCAAAGGGCTAGTGTGGAATATTGGGAATGGTGAAACCATCCATTTTTGGGCGAATAAATGGGTTAAGGGAGAGGATATTCTTCTTAACTTGGGTAGCACAAGACTGCTTGAGACAGATGAAGGGGATGATAGTCACGTGGAATACGGGTCTAGACTTATGATCATAGAGAGTTACTGATACATATGGGTAATTAGTATGTTGTTAGTCAAGTGAGAGAAATTAGGGAGTGACTTGGAAGGTTGTTATAGCTTATATGGTTGTTATAATTGATAGGTAACAGGATTTTATTGTTAGATTCTATTGTGTGAGTGTGTGATGCAAAATGTGTATTTGCCTTGTGAGCATTTTTCTATTTTAGGAGGGAGAGTATGGCTATATAAGACTGTAATTTCTCTATCAAAATTAACGAAGAAGTATTTTCAGAATCTGTTGGTTAAGGAGGAATTCTCCCCTCGAAGTGAAAAAGTTTTAACTCATAGAGTTAAATAATTAGTTTTAAGTGAGAAATTAGTCGCATGGAATACGAGTCTTAGACATATGATCATAGAGTTACTCATCATCACAAGCGATTTCTTCTCTTACTAGCCCTGTAACGAGTATCACCAGCCTCAATTGATGAAAATAATTATGGAGTGAAATAATAAGAACCAGATGGTGCAATTCACTCACTCCTACCGTGAAGCTAATCGCCCACTCCTACCGTGGAGCACATCTTTGATACTACTGGAGTATGTACTATTTTACTAAAAGTAGAAAATGATGATGGTTTTGGGGAAAATAACCATACAAGGAAGGGTAAAATGGTAACAAAAATATATTATATTTTTCAAATTGAGTAAATGATACACTGAGTCTTCAGTACTCCTATAGTACCGAAGATATTTCCCCTACTGTGAAGCTGAAATCTATAGTCGTCCAAGTTTTTTTTTTTTTTTTTTTTGTTTCAGTTTCTAATTTTCGTTTGTTGTCATTTTCTGTTTCTGCCTTTCGGCTTTGTAATTGTTTGTCTTTCTTTTGGGCCTTTAGCCCTCCTTAAATACCAAAAATATAAAAAAAAAAATCCTGTTATTTGAAAACAATAAGATTAATTGACAGGATTAATCGATAATAATACAAAATTAACCAAGAGGAATAATTCATTATTCAAAATAATCAATTAGAAATGATGATTGCTATTACGAAAATAGTTATTATTAATTTACATGAATTATATACTTCAGGTGTTCCTTTTCGTTAAATCATGATCATCCAATCAAATGCAATTTCGGGTAAGTTTTATTTCTATTCTTAAAGATAGTTATTAAAATTTTAAAACAAAAAACAAAAAATTTATTTGGAAAAATTTATCTTTGAAAAATTAACTCTAAAAACTAATAACCATCTTTTAATTTTAAAAACTTAAAACGAAGAATAACTTAAGGATATTCTCAAAAATTATTTTTTAGTTTTGTTTATTTTTCAATAATAATTTATAATTACGAAAATTCATTAATAAATTTTTTATAAATGAATTATTTTCTTTTTAGTTTTAAATAACTTTACAGTAATAATTTATAATTATAGTATTCATTAGTGACATTTTTATAAATAAATATAACTTCTTTATTATTTTAAATTATATTAAAAAAGTTTTCTTATAATTAGAAAATTTATTATTTATATTTTTATAAATTAATATTACTTCTGTATTATTTAAAATTTAATTATATTCAAATAAATTTAATTGTTCTAATAATTTTAAAATAAATTTTAAAATATATATTAAAAATAAATTTTAAGAAAAAAATAATCAAATGAATTGTTCATTTCTTTGTAAAAAAGAAAAATTGTTTATTTCTTTCTTCTTTTTTCATTCTTTGTTTTTTCTCTTTTTTTTTTTAAACTCAGTCAAACAACCTTATTAATAAATATTTCATGCGACCCACGCGTTTGATAGATACCCCACGTGCAATGTCACGTGTTATCAATTATTGCTGTAGGATGTATCTCAAAGGTATTATTATATCTCAAACTACAACAACAGTACAAGCAGGGGAACCACAAAAGCCAAAGCAGTTACCCTCTATTCGCCGCATCTACTCACTTACTGTGTTATGTTATCCCTAACAAGGTAGATATCTTACCCTTCTTGTTTTCAATATCATTTTGCATTTTTCCTTCATTTTCTAATCTGTTTTACTTTCTGCCTTTCAGTGAACTTTCATGTCTAAAATTTGGTATGCTTGAGAGTTGTAGTTGATTTTAACAACATTCCCAGCAGTATACATTTGTTTGGTTCAGTGATTGTTTTGTTTGATTCTATGTTTCTCCTGCAAATTTGGGGTGTGATCTCTTTGGTTTGAGTTGCTGATAGTTTCCTGTGGTTGGTTACTCAGTGGAAACTAAGAATTCGTCGACTTTTCAGTGTAGTTTTGTGGTGAGAGAAGTTGCAATTTTTTAGGATAATGGCGGGTTGTTCATCAAATTTTGGGTTCGCTCGTGTTGTTAATTTAAGGAAAGAAGCTCTTTTGAGGAAGCTGGGAAATCAAGATTCAAGTTTGAATAGGTTGAGTTTCAGGGGTGTGTTGAAGGAGGTTGCATTTCCAGTCTTTTGTGATAGCAAGTGGGATAGATCAGATGTGTCTATTCAAAAGAAAGGAACATTTTTTATAATGAGTATGTCGCAACCGCCAGATGAATCGCAATCTGCTGTAACTACAATAGAATTTTCGGAAGTGGGAGGTGATAGTGTCCTGAGCAAGGACCACAAAATATGGGATAGTGAGTCAGACCCCAATACTGATAAAAATGATGATAGTGGAGTTGAATTTCATGGTAGTGGTGGCAATGGGAGCTTTGGAAGTGGTGGAGCAGGAGATCGTAGTGGCGGTGGCGGTGGTGGTGATGGTGATGATGATGGTAATGACAAAGAAGGGGAAGAATTTGGGCCAATACTGAAATATGATGAGGTAATGAGAGAGACAGAAGCTCGTGGGGCTACCCTTCCTTTAGATATGTTGGAGGCTGCTAAGAGTGTGGGAATCCGCAAGGTGCTTCTTCATAGATATTTGGATTTGCAGGTATAGTTTCTAAATGTCTATGCATTTCTTTCTCCTTTCCTTCAAAGTAGTGATTATGTAATTGTAATGGATTATAAGCACCAACTCTTTTGTAAAACAACATGACATTACCTTGGACTTTAATGTAGTTATTTATGATATTTAAATTGCAGGGATCTTTTTGGCCACTAGGATTTGCTGTGAAATCATGCTCAATCCTTCGCAATCGAATGCTGGCTGATCCAACGTTTCTTTTCAAAATTGGCTCAGAGGTTGGTTGGGCTTGTCTTATAGTAATCTTAATTCCTGTTGTTCATATTATTTAATGTGTCTTGAGGTATCCAATTATTTGACTGTTCTATAACATATGACATTAAGTGTTCACTGTTGACAATTATCATATTTTAACCTGTTCTGTTTAATTGAGAAGCTAGGACATAGTTGACTCCTACTTGGTCTGCTCAGCTTATGTTGAACTCTAGAAATTAAGCTACCAAAATAGTTTGCCATGTTAACAAGGTATCTATATGCTAAAAAATATTGTGATGTATCCCTCATATCTTATTTGCCACAACTGGCAGTAGTCAAGAATTAAGATTGCAGTGTGCTATCTGTGAAAATCATTCATGTAATGTTGGCAGAGTTGGGAAATTTGGGACATATGAAAGATATTTAATTTTTCTTTCTTACAATTTGCAGATTGTCATTGATTCTTGTTGTGCTACCTTTGCTGAAGTTCAAAAGAGAGGCAAAGACTTTTGGGCCGAATTTGAGTTGTATGTTGCAGATCTTCTTGTTGGGTTGGTTGTTAATGTTGCTTTAGTAGGCATGTTGGCACCGTACGCTCGAATTGGCAAACCATCAATATCTAGGGGGTTCTTTGGTAGAATGCAGAAAGGTTATGCGTCTTTGCCTAGCAGGTTACTCATCATGCCATTAACATGGCCTTGTTTTTCATGTCAATTTTTCTTCTATATGTTTCCTATGTGTATAATATATAACAATTCTCCATCTAAAGAAGACATGGAAGTCAGGTTTCTCATCTCTTAATTGCTTTTGTGTCTTTTAGAGTGTGTAGAAGCTTTTGTCTAAGTTTCTATTCTGCTCACTTTATGCAGTGTATTTGAAGCAGAAAGGCCAGGATGTAGATTTTCTGTACAGCAGAGACTGGGAACATACTTCTACAAGGTAATGACTGCAAAGAAATTATGCGAAATTTCTATTGACTGTTCATTTTTAATGCATGTTTCAAATTTCAGGGTATAATGTATGGAGCTGTTGGATTTGCATGTGGCATTATAGGCCAAGGCATTGCAAATTTGATCATGACTGCAAAGCGGTATGGTTTCTTGTCTAGAGTTCATTTTTCATACTTTGCATGGTTCTAGACACAAAGGTAACTTTCCCTGTCAAACAGCCTGCCCGCTTCCTTCATACCCGTTATGGCCTTTTTAACTCATATATTTGACAATTGGCCTTGTGGATCTTCTAATACAATGATGATTCCATAGTAAATAAAAATTTGACTGAAACTTAAACAAGCATTGGGATTATTTTGGTAATAAGTGTGTGCATATATTTTTTAGCATTTATTTGGAATCTATTATGAGCTTTCGAAGACTAAATTGATGTGAATGTGAGTTTAAATTGATCCACTGTCCATGTAAAACTCTATGAAACCAATAAATTAGAAACTAGAAAGTGCCACATCATTTCAGAAACTAAGGTTTTTCACTTTACGTAAAAAGTTTTAGGAGAATATTTTTAAACAGGTGGCAGCATATGGTTTACTGATATACTTTATCAGTATATCTAAGTTAACTCTAATAAATAAACAGTGTTAATACTGAACGATATTTATGGTGTTTGCAGTATATGAATTCATATTTTTTGGAGTGATAAATTTCTCACCTGTTTTTGCTTTATACCAGGAGCATAAAGAACTCAGAAGAGGACATACCTGTGCCACCTCTTGTTAAAAGTGCTGCACTTTGGGGTATGAAATTGTCTATTATATAAATTATTACATAAGTTCTAGCTCATCTCTTCTATACAGCGAGAAAACAGCAACCTTTGTTTTCATTGAGTTATTAGGAAAGTCTTAATTTTAAGCCCTTATCAATTTGATACCTATGAGTAGAGTTATCAGGTCAAATGTGATGCTTTTGATTGTCAATAATCATATCATTAGATGATAAATTGTAGCCATATTAGGACAACTAAAAGGTTTATGTGTTTAAAATTTCTACTTTTATTGTAGAAATTTTGTCTCTGCCAAATTTTTTCCTGTGGAACTCACTTCTATGTTGAGTGTGAGAGAGAAATTTTTTTTGCAACAAAAGTAGAAATATTTTTCCCAAAGTTTATTTTATGTTTTCGAAATACAAGTTGTAGCCACGCGTTAACTATACGTTGCCAAAAACCAAAGAGATTCTCTTTGTACCACTTGATATTGGTTGAATTCATGTGCAATGTGGATCGCCAAGATTTCTTTTATGCTTGATTTGGTGTTTTCAGATTTACTACTATTTTTAGCATTGCTTGATCTTAGATAAACTTGACTTGGTGTATTTTATTCATGTATGTAACATGTTTGCTGTCTCCATGAACATCCATGCAGGTGTATTTCTTGCTGTTTCTTCTAACACGCGATACCAGATCATCAATGGACTGGAACGTTTGGTAGAAGCATCACCACTGGCAAAGCAAGTTCCCCCAGTTGCTCTGGCTTTCACAGTTGGTGTGCGTTTTGCCAACAATGTGTATGGTGGCATGCAGTTTGTTGACTGGGCTAGATGGAGTGGGGTGCAATAACTGCTTTATCTTTTGTGTTGAAGTCTTGTTGATGTCATTTTCTAGCTATCATTGATGGAGTTTCCACCTCAGATTCATGGACCCATAATGACCAATGGTGGTACCATTCTAGTACCTTAGTTAAGGTTGCATGGTTTTATTTGGAAAGATTTTTGGCTCACTAATGAGTCAAGCCAAATTGATTCATTTTAAACTCAACTTATAGTAGGTTAACTTTTACTCTTATTACTTTTAAAATAAGAAGAAAGAAGTCACTAGCATTAGTGTCTGTTTGGATCCTCTCTCTTTTTAAGCTAGAAGCTACTTATAAGTATAAGTTAAGCCAAATAGATTTTGAGAAAAGCTCTTATAATGAAATTTTTTTTTTTACAATAAAAAAAGAGCTAAAAGATAAAAAGCTCCTAGGAGGAGTTTTTTTAAGCACTTATATGCTTTTCTTGAATTGTGTGTTTTTTTTTTTTAAATAAAGAGCTATAGAGACACAGAGAGATAGTTTTCTTGAAATATGTGTTTTTAAGTTAAAATTTTTATGTAATTATCAAACAATTTTTAGCTTTTTTATAAGCTTTTTTTTTTTTAGCTTTGAACCTGTTTGGATCCTCTTATTTTTAAGTTATAAGTTACTTATAAGCTAAAGCTAAAAAAAAAGCTAAAAACTGTTTGGAAATTACATAAAAATTTTAGCTTAAAAATTACTTAAAAGCACATATTTCAAGAAAATTATCTCTCTCTCTCTATCTTTACCACTCTTCATTTAAAAAAAAAAACACACAATTCAAAAAAAACAAATAAGAGCTTAAAAAAAAATCCTCTTAGGAGCTTTTAGAGCCTGTTTAGACCCTCTTATTTTTAAGCTAGAAACTACTTATAAGCTAAAGCTAAAAAAAAGAGCTTAAAAAAAGAAGCTAAAAGTTGTTTGGAAATTACATAAAAAACTTAGCTTAAAAATTACTTAAAAGCACATATTTCAAGAAAATTATCTCTCTCTATCTTTATCACTCTTCATTTAAAAAAAAACACACAATTCAAGAAAAACATATAAGAGCTTAAAAAAAAGCTCCTCCTAGGAGCTTTTAGTTTTCAGCTTTTTTCTTATAAGAGCTTTTCTCAAAACCTGTTTGGCCTAGCTTATGCTTATAAGTAGCTTCTAGCTTAAAAAAGAGAGGATCCAAACAGGCACTTAGTTTTCAGCTTTTTTCTTCTTTATAAAAAAGAGCTTTTTATTATAAGAGTTTTTTTCAAAACCTGTTTGGCCTAGCTTATGCTTATAAGTAGCTTCTAGTTTAAAAAAAGATGATCCAAACAGTCACTTAATTTATAAGTAGCTTTTAACTTAAAAAAGAGATGATCAAATATGCTTAGTGGTGAGAGATTTTGATAATCTACATGAAGTTATAGCTTCTAACGTCAGTGTCACCATTTTATAAAATAATAAAAGATAAGAAGGAAGACTAATAGGACCAACATATTTGCACTTAAAACCTATATTGCATCGACACAGGATAAGACACGGGATTTCGACACGTTAATTCTAAAAAATGTCAAATTTTGACACGTTAGGACACATTTTGATATTATATAATATTTTTAATTTATGTAGTGTATATTATATTTAGTATTCAATAATGTAACAAAAAAATAAAGTTAAACTTATAATACCCATCAATTTTGCAAAGAAACATAATATATCCCAAATGTTTAAATTAAACTCAATAAAATCGTAATAGTAATCTAACGAATCTAATAGTTGGAACTCAAAATGCAACTCAATGTAACCATTGGACCTTTTTTGAGTCTTTGCAACGAGAATTGAAGTATCGGGAAGTGTCGGTGAATGTCGAAAAGTGTCGGACACGACACGTCAAGATTTTTGAAGTGTCGATAATTCATATCTTAAAACGTCTAACGGCCAGATAAGCTATATCACCAATAGATCGATATATTGATATAACTCCACTTTAGCTAAAAGCATTGTTGCAACCAACACCATCTTCTCTATGATACTCCCAGTCCAAACAAAATTTTTATATATATATATAGAGGTAGGATTCTTTGACACCAGTGTCAAATTTGAAATTTGACACCTCATCTGAGAGCCATTAGATAAAAAAAGATCAATTGTGTCACATGCTTACAAATCAGAGTCGTTGATCTTTTTTGTTCCAATGGCTCTCAGATAAGGTGTCAAATTTCAAATTTGACACTGGTGTCAAAGGATCCTACCTCATATATATATATATATATATATGGGGCATGATATTCTTACACCGGTGTAAAAGTTAGAAGTCTTACACTCAATCTTGACCATTGATCAACTTGTATCTAATGGCTCAGTTTACTAAAAAATTAGAGCCCTTCGATATAAGTGACATCAACGAATAAAATTAAGAGTGTAACTTACACTGGTGTAAAATGATCCTGACCCTATATATATATATTGTAAATAATAGTTTAGAATAGTAGTATAGAAGTCCCACATCATGTATATCCCTGTGTATTTTCTTTCTTTTGAGTTATATAATAGTCTTTTCGCTGTGTAGTTGAGACACACGAATTACTAATAAATCTCCTTGTTCTTGATATTCAACATGGTATCAGAGCCTAACAAGATCCGCATCTTTCCGGTAGACCCACTGTCTATCGAGTAAAAATCTTCCCGGAAACTGTCACCATCGTCAGTTTCCGGCCACCGTCTGCCACCTTCGTCCTTCACCGGAAAAGTTTTTCGGCGATCGTTTTGATCAAAAAGTACATCAACGGACTCAGAAGAAGCTGATCTACCCAACGCCACAAGACCCACCGTCATCAGAGGTTGCCAGTGTTGTGGACCACCGTTTGACCACCGTTGACCGCCACCACCGATCACTTTTCAGGCACTTTTTCCGGCGAGCCACCCACAGTTGTGATCGTCACAAGGAGGCGGTTCTTTCCGTCCAAGGCCCGCTCCTAAATTCCAACTGAAGCACCCTCACGTGCATGAAACATACGCTCGGCTTCCACCGTTAGGATCACCCTTTCCTTCTGTGTTCAGATCGATCCTTACCTTGTGGTTTCGAGTCCGTTGCAGCCCTTCTGAAGCATTTCTCCTCTTTCCATTACTATTCACGATTCAACGAATTGTTCTTGATCCATGGCTGATTCTAGCTCATTTATCCTTCCTCAAGATATTTCTCGGCTCACGATAACTAGTTCCACTGCTACTGTTGTGCATACAGGTAATAGCGTTGCTGGTTTCACTCAAAGTTCATCATTTGGTCATTGGATTCTTGATTCTAGTGCCTCTGATCATATTTCTGGTAATAAATCTTTGTTTTTCTCTCTTTCTACCTCTGGTTATTTGCCTGCTGTCACTATGGCTAATGGTTCTCAGGCTCAGTCTCATGGGATTGGAACAGTACATCTATTTCCCTCCATTACTATTGATAATGTGCTCTATGTCCCTGGTTTACCCTTTAATCTCCTTTCCATTAGCCGTTTAATACGTTCTCTTGATTGTCTCATTTCTTTTACCCAAAATTCTATTGTTTTATAGGATCGAAATTTGGGGAGAACAATTGGTAGCGGATTTGAGTCCAATGGCCTTTACCTGCTCTCCAGCTCCTCTCATGTTTATTCTGTATTAGATTCTCCACTCACTATTCACACTCAGTTGGGTCATCCTAGTCTTACAAAGCTCCAGAAGATGGTGCCACGTTTGTCCAAGTTTTCTACTTTTCAATGTGAATCATGTCAATTCGGGAAACATACTCGCAGTTCTTTTCCTAATAGAGTCAATCGTCATGCCTCCTCTCCTTTTAGTTTGGTTCACTTTGATGTTTGGGGACCCAGTCGTACTGAATCAACTTGGGGTTATAGATATTTTGTTACCTTTATTGACGATTATTCTCGAAACACTTGGTTATTTTTACTGAAAAGCCGCTCTGAGTTGTTCTCCATATTTCAGAAGTTTTATCATGAAATTCTTACTCAATTTGGTATTCCTATCCGCACTTTTCGTAGTGATAATGCTCGTGAGTATCTGTCTCAACCATTTCAATCTTTCATGGCATCTCACGGCATTCTTCACCACACATCATGTGCGCACACCCCCCCAACAAAACGGGGTTGCTGAAAAAAAATCGTCATCTTATTGAAACAACTCGGACACTCTTAATTCATGGGAATGTTCCTACTAGTTTTTGGGGTGATGTTGTTCTCACCGCATGCTATCTCATTAATCGCATGCCTTCTTCTGTCCTTGGTAACCAGGTACCGTATTCTTTCTTGTTTCCTCATCAGTCTTTACATTCATTACCCCTTCGTATTTTTGGTTCTACTTGTTTTGTCCATGAACTCGGTCCCAATCGTGACAAGTTGTCTGCCAAATCCCACAAATGTGTGTTCCTCGGTTACACCCGGACACAAAAAGGTTATCGGTGTTACTCTCCTAGTCTCCATCGCTCTTTTGTCTCGGCGGATGTTACTTTCTTTGAGTCTGTGCCATTTTTTGGCTCCACCTCCGTTCTCGATGACTCTGTTGATACTCAGTTACCTTTACTCTCTGTTCCAATTCAATATGTTCCGGCACCAGATTCTACACCACCACTGCCTGCACCAGATTCCACACCACCACCGCCTATTGTCACTTCTCCATATGTCCCAGCACCAGATCCTCCTCTCCAGGTTTATCATCGTCGGCCACATCCACCCATACCCCAAGACATTGATAAGGTTCCTATGGACTCATATCTGCCGTCATCAACTCCTGCGGTTTCGGTCCTGCCCTTTGAAATTGACCTACCCATTCCTCTCCGAAAAGGTACTCGTAATATTCGTCCTCCACCCAGGTATTCAATAAATATGAGTTATCATCACCTTTCTCCATCACTTTTTGCTTGTCTTTCTTCTTTGTCTTCTGTATCTGTTCCTAAGACTACAAGTGAGGCATTATCCCATCCCGGATGGCGACAGGCTATGATTGACGAGATGTGTGCACTTCATGGCAGTGGTACTTGGGATCTGGTTCCTCTTCTCTCTGGAAAATCTGTTGTTGGATGTAGATGGATATTTACTGTCAAGGTTGGTCCTGATGGACAAGTGGATCATCTCAAAGCACGTTTGGTGGCCAAGGGATATACTCAGGTGTTTGGTGAAGATTATGGAGATACATTTTCCCCTGTGGCAAAAATGGCGTCTGTTCGCATCTTTATTACTATGGCTGTTATTCGTCATTGGCCCCTTTATCAATTGGATGTCAAAAATGCTTTCCTCAATGGTGATCTTGGGGAAGAAGTTTATATGGAGCAACCTCCTGGATTTGTTGCTCAGGGGGAGTCCAATCTAGTTTGTCGACTCCGCAAATCTTTGTTTGGTCTCAAACAGTCTCCATGAGCTTGGTTTGAGAGGTTTAGCACCATTGTCTAGCAGTTTGGTATGACTCAGAGTGCAGCTGATCACTCAGTCTTTTATCGCCACTCAGACTCTGGATCTATTTATTTGGTGGTATATGTTGATGACATTGTCATTACAGGTGATGACCATCAAGGCATTACTCAGTTAAAACAACATCTCAGTCATCACTTTCAGACAAAGGATCTTGGAAGACTACGATATTTCTTGGGAATTGAAGTGGCTCAATCCAAGGATGGTATTGTGATATCTCAGAGGAAATATGCTATGGACATTCTAGAGGAGACAACTTTGTTGAATGCTAAGCCCGTCGATACCCCCATGGATCCAAATGTCAAGCTTATGCCAAATCAAGGGGAGCTATTTTCAGATCCAGAAAGGTATTGAAGATTGGTTGGGAAGCTGAACTATCTTACAGTTACTCGACCAAACATCTCATTTGCAGTCAGTGTAGTAAGTCAGTTCTTGAATTCTCCTCGTGAAGATCATTGGAATGCAGTGATCCGTATCCTCAAGTACATCAAGAATGCTCCAGGTAAAGGTCTCCTCTATACAAACAAAGGTCATACCAGAGTTGAGGGATACTCAGATGCTGATTGGGCAGGTTCCCCCAGTGATAGAAGATCCACATCTGGGTATTGTGTATTCCTTGGAGGTAACTTGGTTTCTTGGAAAAGCAAGAAACAAAGTGTAGTTGCCAGATCAAGTGCTGAAGCAGAATATCGCTCCATGGCCACAACCACCTGTGAACTTATCTGGTTAAAACAATTATTGAAGGAACTCAAATTTGGAGACATTGGCACAACATCTCTCATTCGCGATAATCAAGCTGCTTTACATATTGCTTTCAATCTAGTGTTTCATGAAAGGACCAAGCACATTGAGATAGACTGTCACTTTGTTAGAGAAAAAGTCCTCTCTGGAGATATAGTCACTAGTTTTGTTAACTCAACTGATCAATTAGCTGATGTTTTAAATAAGTCTTTGAGAGGGCCTAGGATAGATCACTTATGTAACAAGCTTTTGGTGCATATGATTTATATGCTCCAGCTTGAGGGGGAGCGTTGTAAATAATAGTTTAGAATAGTAGTATAGAAGTCTCACATCATGTATATCTCTTTGTATTTTCTTTCTTTTGAGTTATATAATAGTCTCTCCGCTGTGTAGTTGAGACACACGGATTACTTATAAATCTCATTGTTCTTGATATTCAACAATATATATATATATATATATATATATATATATATATATATATATATATATATATATATATATATATAAAAGAAAATTGTTACTATATAAAAAATTGTTACTATATAACTTATTTATGAGGTGCTATAACGAACTCAAATTATTATACACACAGCACACTAGCCCGAACGTTAATGATATGTCATAACCTCAAGCACCATCACCCACGTTCTCAGCCTTCAAGTATATAGGTTGCAGATAGATCAGAACAAAATCAATGAGCATATGGCACTTTATAGCAGCCAAATTTGATAACTAATAAATCAACTGTTTAATTTAATATATTTGTATGAGGGAAATGGGCTTTCTTACCTTTTTGCCCCTCATTAATTATTTAATAACTATTTTGTCCCTTATTCAGAACTATCTACCAATCTGCCCCTCTTTAATCGATTGAGCCAAAAATTTAATCGATTAAATGGTCAAAATAGGCAAAAATCGTTAACTTGAAGATTTAGTCTATTAAATCTCCCTATTTAATCGATTAAATCTCTCATGCATAATGTTGTTCTTCTGATAAAGAGAAAGATTTAATCGATTAAGTTGAAGATTTAATCGATTAAATCTTCATTTGACCGTTTAATCGATTAAATATTCAATTTAATCGATTAAAAAAGGGCAGATTGGTAGATAGTTTGTAATAAGGGGCAAAATGGTTATTAATGAGGGGCATGAATATAACTAATGATTGGGTCAAATGAGATGTAAGATTAAAATTTGGTACGAGATTTGTTATTCTTATACCACTATTATTTAAAAAGAAATTAAATTTAAATATTTATAAATATAATATAAGTAAAAATAAAATTTCTAGCAGTGATATGTTTGAACAAAGAATTTCATCTATGTATCAGTAAAAATAAAATTTTCTATTGACGTTTAAGAATATTGTATACAATTCATCTTGGTAATTTTTCGGATAATACTAAATAAAAAGGTTTTTGTAACAGTAATAGTTGAAGAAAATCAATGGTTTATATTTCAAATATATAACATACTAAGAACAGTTGTTCAATCTTCATATTAAGATCATTTTTCCATCGCTGGTTTTGGTTATCAACTAGAGTTGCTAGTAGGAATGTTTCTGTTATAACTCTTGGTGAGAAAATCTTTATTTGATGACATCCTTTAATAAATAATTTAGTAAAGGGAGTAAATTTAAATTTTCACTTATATCAAAATTTTGTTTATAATTTTACTTATATATTTGTGTACAAATATTCTTTTATTAAAAAATTAAATTATAAAAAATATATAATTTGTATAAAATATTTTATGAAAATGTCAAATATTCATTTGTTAAAATAATTTTTCATGTATTGAATATAATAAAAAAATAAAATTTTATGAAACTAGAATTTTAAATGGCTTGCGGACTAGATCTATTATTGAGAATTATATGGTCTTGCGGGCTTTGTGACCCTAATATGCACGAGTCGGGGCTTAATGGGACGAGATGTCCCATTTTGATATCTGTACATGTAATAATTATAAGCTTAGGAAAAATACTTTTTTCAAAAGCACTCCTAATTAAAGAGAAAAATTATGATAAATAACCTTCAGTTCGGTGTAAATTAATGAGCAATCTGGACTACAACTAGACCATACCTAGCTTATTTTGAAAGAAAAAAAGTCTAAAATTCCAAGTTTAATTAACTAGAGTTGATAAACCTTGAATTTATGATGTTTTGAATGTAAAATGCAGCCTTGAAACTCCTAAATTAATGACAAAAGTCAGAATTTAATGCTTCTTTTTTTTGAAAAAAAAAAAAGAATTTAATGCTTTAAATTGTTAATATTGAAGTCATGAGATGAATTGTTATTAATTATCTTTTTATATGTTTAATTTAGCTAATTTGTATTTTTTTTTTGTGTTCTAAATGATTGGGAAAAGATAGAGCTCCAAACATCATGATAGCCAAAAAAGAGTGGTGAAAACTCATTCAAGAAGGCCGGCGCTGAGCTCCTGTGAGCTAGCAACTAGGCGCCCAAAAAAAAAGAAAAGTCCAATGTTGCGATTCTAGCGCTTGTTCGCCCAACAGCCAGTGCATAGGCACTGACATCTTTATAAATACAACCTTTATGACTTTCTAAAAAAAAATTCACCAAGGAAGTCATAACTAGGGTTCTGGAGGAGAGCACAACTTATCGGTTCATGAGCGAAGAGGGGAAAGGCGCGATCAAAGTTTGGAAATATTGAGATCAACATTCTCTTTTAACGATTCTGATGGACTTTCGGGAAGCCATTTCTATTTTTTTTCTTTCAATCTTGTTATGTCTGGCTAATTTTCTAGTATTATGGTTAAATGGAACCCAATTGGATCTTGATATAACTTGATTTATCTTTTCAATACAATATTTCCTTTCAATATTGAATGAATTATCATGTGCGTGATGATGCTTCCATGATTTTCCCTCTTGTGGATTGATCTAGGGTTTATGTATGAAAATAGGAATATTGGTATATAAATTGGATCTAATAATTAATGTGTATCGCAGCCTGAAAATTCTTAGCTCAACCTCATATTCAATTAGCCCGACTTTCACAGGTCGACTTGCGGAAGTGACATTGAACAATAACAACAAATCAAAAATAGAGATAGGGAGGAAGAAAACACCAAGAATTTTAACGTGAAAAACCTCTTCGATGTGAAAAATAAAAACCACGAGACCAAATCCGAAAAAATATCCACTATGAATAATGGAATTACACAAGACTCACTATGGCTCAATAACCAGAGGACTTCTTCCTCTAAAGGATGGATCTACACACAAGTGTCTCACACAAGTGTCTCTCTCTGTAAAAGGGATATAAAATCCTACTCTATAGGGTATTCTTCTTCTTCAGCGATGATGCTAGGTTTATTCCTCAGAGAATCTTCATCTTCTTCTTTTTTGCTCTCTGTTGGTTCAATATGTAAGCATCTCTTATAAACAAGAGATTAGGGCACCTATTTAATTTGGGTCGGGTTCTTCATGGGCCACGAACCTAACAAATCTCCCCCTCCATGCCCATGAGGGAGGATATCCGAGCTCCTCCTCATCCGGGGTATGGGGCTGAGATAGTCAACCCAACACCTTCACAACGATCTTTAAACTTTCATGCTGGAACTGTCTTGGTCATCATATCCGACCAGTTCAAGTCGGTATGGACTTTGTCGAGATGTAGAAACTTCTCTTTTGTCACATCTCGAATCCAATGGTATCGCACGTCTATGTTCTTTAACCGTGCATAGAACATTGAGTTCTTCGCTAAGTGTATAGCACTATGGTTATCATATTTTATCACTCTGATACCACTGTTGTATTTAGGAGTTCGACAATTCTGAGCTCAATGACACATTTTTCATAGTAGAAATATGTGAGAGTATCTGGCCTCGGCTTCATGACCTCGGCTTCTACTTCGACCTCGGTGTGCCGTTCTTCCATGGTTTTCAACAACATTTGCTTCATTCTGCTAGGTTATACCTCGTTCTTTCCTCCTAGCTTCTTCACTAAGCAGGTTGTCTACAACCGAGTCCAATGTCATCTTTCCTTTTGGGGCCGAGTTCCTAAACATCGCCACCAAAGTATCTTAGCTCTCAAGCAACGAACTGAGTAGCAAGAGGGCTTGCAACTTGTCATCTATCTTCATGTCAATCTTTGTCAGTTGATTGACGATCCATTGTATCTATTCAGGTGCTCAATCATGCTTTGTTCATCCTTGTAGTTTAGCTTCACAAGTCGGTACACCAAGTATGCTTTGTTGCGTGGAATTTTCTTCTTGATTAAAGACCCCATCTATGTGCACAACTTGTGAGCGTTTGTGTATGTCGACATATGCTCGAACAAGCTTTTGTCGATATATTTGCTGATCATAGCGATCGCCTTCCGAATATGGAGATCCCACTCTTTATCACTCTTCCCTTTTAGCTTGACGGTGCTTAGAATGAGCTTATATAAACCCCTGCAATAAAGATGATCCTCCATCATGGGTTTTCAATATGAGTAGTTCTCTGCGGTGAGTTCGAACATGTCACCATCATGTGCTACAGCACCCTCTATCTCTGACCTCACAGAGCCCTTGATCTACGAGCTCTGATACCATTGTTATGTCCCAGAGTTTGACAATCCTCAGATTTAGTTTGCCCGGCCTTCACAGGTCGGCTTGCGAAAGCGACAGTGAACAATAACAACAAATCAAAAATAGAGATATGGAAGAAGAGAACACCAAGAATTTTAATATAGAAAACCTATTCGATGCGAAGAATAAAAACCACGAGACCAAGTCCAGAAAAACGTCCACTATGAATAATGGGATTACACAAGATTCACTATAGCTAAATAACCAGAGGACTTCACCCTCTAAAGGATGGATTTACTCACAAGTGTCTCACACAAGTATTTCTCTCTGTAAATCTTCAGCGATGATGCTAGGTTTCTTCCTCAGTAAATCTTCGTCTCTGACTTGCGCTTTTCTCCTACACGTTTCTCTCTCTTTTTCTTCTTCTTCTTTTTCGCTCTCTGTCGGCTCAGCATCTAAGCATCTCTTATAAACAAGAGATTAAGGCACCCATTTAATTTGGTTCGAGTCCATCATAGGCCACGAACCCAACAATAATTTCACCAAATCATTGTATGATTCTAGTAATAGGCATATGAATATATGCAATCTTCATAATGGTTAAATCCTTCTAATAGATCTAAGATATTCAGTTTCTTGAAAGGGAGTAAAGAGTTAAAATACCAAGAAATCATGTTTTAACTATTTGAGTTGAATTGATTGGTGATATCAAAAGGGGAATTGATGTGAATTTAAATTAATTACAAAAGTGAAAATTGTAGGAAGTCGAAACCCTAACCATTCATGCTTGATAACTCTTGATTTAATCTTAATTTCGTTATTTTTTGCATTTTTTATTGTTTTTAATTTGTTCTTGATTTTTATTTGTATTTTAATTATTTTTGTTTATTATTTAAATTCATCCAACTTAAGTTTAATAACGAGTTAGTGATTGAAATACTAATCTTTATAGGTATGATATTCTTCCTTATACTTGTAATTGTATTCTTCCGGTGGATGGATCCCATCTTTGAGCTTGAAGTTTTGTCTTTTTTTCTTTATAGTGGATAAGATCAAGCTTATCTAATTCACCTTAAACCTAATTAAATTTACATAAAACATTTATGTAGTTATGGTAGAAATGTTTTTTTGCAACACACTATGTACTAACGGTAGTATATAGTGTGTTGCTTTCTTTCTTTTTCTTTTTTTTTATATTAATGGGTTTCATTTTTTGTGTCTGTGGCAGACATTTTTTCACTGCCACAACTGCAGAAATTTAAAGCCCTTAAATTTAACTAATCATATGCATCATAGGTGCAACACAAAACTTAACTATAGTTAAATACAATTCAAATTATCCATAAGAATAACACCACAAATGTTGATATCAACAGACTCTTGCGTTAGTCTTCAACGACATGTTTAGTGCACAGTATATGATAAGACCTGATGATAATATAAGGTTTGATTGTATAAGATCTGATTACAATTTAATACTAGCCAGCATTTGACATGATATTGTATAAGATAGTACCATCCAATGTTTGGTAATACACCTTGTAATACTAGATAGGATAAAAATAAATATTTTTGATAAAATACCTTTTAATAAAGAATTTATATAATTCTTCCAAATGTCATATGATATTAATTTTGATAAAAATCTATTGATCAGTGTGTCCAAAAATATATATTATTTTTTATTAAAATAAAATCTTCAATATTTTAAAAATTAATATATTCAAAAATTAAATTTTATTTTAATATTAAAATAATATATTAATTCTTGATAATTACACTAGTCAGCAATGTTAATATATTAACCCCTTATCAGGCTTAATCTGACCCCCTTAGACCTGATTAAGTTATACATCGTTTTGATTAATTAAGGAATTCTGCTATATAAGCTTATACTATGTGATGATCACATCAAAAAACTAAAATTGTTATAACATATAATATAAACTTATATTATTATATTATCATGTCTTATATATCACATCAAACAACCCTTCACAAAGAGTATAAATTGCAACATGAAAGAGCATTTTTACAGAGAGAATTCGTAAGTATAATTAGATGCACAAATTGAGTGTTTCGAAAGGGTAAAAAAAGAAATAAAACATAATGGCTTACCTTTCCCTTGTGTTCTTTAATAAGCAAATGTAAATGGATGAATTGCAATTGTGCACCACAAACCTCCACAGTTGTAAACACATGGGACTTCAGCTATCTCGCAATGATTAGGGATAGTTATTGTGGGCTTGACCCCAGTATTCTTGGCAAACGTGTTAGATAACATGACAGCACAAAGGAAAACAGGATTCTCATGGCTTCATTCCTCTGTTTCCCTGCTGCACCTATTAGCATAAATTCAAGTTCGAGTTATAAAATGTTATTCCATTTAAAGATAGCCATGAAATGCTTTTTTATATTTTTTAGTTTTGTTAAACATGTGTCATGTGTCATGTGCCATTGTATTTGTTATATTATTTTATTAAATCTTATTCCTATTCAAAATTGATTTGTCGTACAATAGAACTCCTTTCTTATATATATTTTCCAATTCGATTTTAACTTTAATTTTTTTTTTTGATAACATAACTTTAATTTTAATAATAAGAAATAAGAAATAAAATAAAATAAGATAATACATTGAAATGATTCATATAAATTTAGTATTTGTACGTATTTATGATTTGATTGGGAATGAAACAATTGAAAAATATACTGAAAATAAAAACAATAAAAAATGAGTTTAAAAATCAACTAAAATAAAATAGAATTAATAATCAATTAAGGTCAACGTTAACAAAATTAAGATTTAATCATCCTAAATTAAGATTTAATTCTACCGAGAAATATAAAAATTATTGATAAGCCATAACTTATCAGCTCAAGCTTTTTAGACGAGATTATTGTTTATTATTATATCAGAGCTAAAATGATTACGACGATGTAAAAATATGGTCTGAGTTTTATCAAGGAAGATCATGAAGTAGCATGGAGAAGGGTGAGGAATTGGCCACCATCCATGGTGTTTAACTGCCTCTAAAGAGAGTTTTGTAATTACATGGTGTTAGAGAATGAGAAGGATTATTTTGCAAATACTTAGGAGCATTGTAACGTTGATAATTGATACAACCGATTTCAGGTCTATTATAACTTGATTCTGCAGTTCGGGAAAAATGTAAAAGACCATATGCAAAAACTGGAAAATTGAGTGGTACCGTTTTCTAAGTTTCGAGTATTTATCAATCTATTTATTGTTTTTCTAAATATTCTTTTGGCAAGCATGAATTTTTCTTTTATGTCCATATGTATTTAATTTTGGGGATATTGGTGGTTCTATGGCGTGCATGTGTGTTTGCTGTAAAGGCTTTTTTTGTTATTATTTTTGACTTGAAATCTTAATAGATTTTCTTCTTTTCCGTCCTTTATTCAATTGGTATGTGTGATCTGTCTATTTTCTACTTTGTCCATGCTTTCCTATTTAACTTTTAAAATTCTTTTCAAAACAAGTGTACCAAATAATTTTTTTTTCTTTTATTCTGAAAATCAATTCTTAAAAATTATTTTACAAAACAGTTTTAAGAACAAGACAACAGAACACAATCAAACATACATACCTATTTAGGGATTTACTTTCTACCATAATTCTAAAAATTCCATTTTTCAGCACAACAGTATGCATGAAAACAGAAAACCTCCGTACTTAGTTACCTATTTAGGGATCTATCTGTCTGTCCAAATTTTAGATTTTAGAATGTATCTAAACCCTTAATGGCCTTTATACATGTGATTTAGACAATACCAACTTTTTTTTTTTTGCGTGCAAAAACACTTTTGCACCAAAGTTTTACGAATGTTTAATAACCAAATATAATTGTTGGTGGAAGAGATGGTGAATGAGAATTATTCTTCAGAAGGCCAAGATTCTTCAGTAAACCTTCCTCAATCTTCTTCCACCAAAAAGAAGCAGGGAGGATGGAGAGCAGTCAGATATATTCTTGGTAAAGCCTTCAATTACCATTGCATTGTTCCTTTTGATATTATTATTAATTATGCAAGGATTTTAATGAAATTGATGAATCTAAATTTTGTGTTTATGTGTTGAAGGGAACGAGACATTCGAGAAGTTGGCTTCTATGAGTTTGATAGCCAACTTAGTGGTGTACCTGCATACCCAATACAACATAGACACTTCAGTTTCAGCAGAGGTGTTCAACCTATGGTCCGGTTTCACAAATTTTCTGCCATTAGTTGGTGCTTACGTAGCTGATGCTTATGTGGGAAAGTTTAATACGCTCTTGGTTAGCAGTGTGGCATCATTTCTGGTAAAGACATGCAAATAATCCCAAATGTTGCAATTCATTTTTTTGCTTTTTTGAATCAAACATGTTAGAGATATTAATATAAAATCATTAAGCAGGACTTTCTTTACAGGCTTAAGTTATTGGATTGAATTGGTTACTTTATATGGTATCAGAATTTATGACAACGTGTGGTTTAGAGTTTGCCCAAAGATTCTTACATGAGAGGATGTGTTAGATATAATATAAAATTATTCATACAGACGTCACTTACCTGCTTAAGCTTGAAAAGTTTGGTTGAATTAGTTTGTTTACATGGATTGCTTTACAGAAACACATGATGCCATGTGAATTTGCTTATAAACATTTAAGATTTTAATTTCTTAATGCTATTCTGCTTAAAGTTTAAGCTAATATACATAAATAGAGCATAGGGCATGATTAGTACTTGCATAAATAGAAGCACTTTCAATTTCTGTATTGTGCTCTCTACTTTAATGTTTCTTCTCATCAATGAACAATTGAAGACATGGCCTTCAATTTGACAGGGTATGGGATTCATATCTCTAGGTGCTGGTATACCATCTTTAAGACCTCCAAGCTGCCCTACTCATTCTGATTGCACACAACCCAATGGCACACAGCTTGCTGTTTTGTATGTGGGGCTTGGATTGTTTGCAGTAGGCTCTGGAGGCCTAAGACCCTGCAACATTGCCTTTGGAGCTGATCAATTTGATACCAAAACAGAAAAAGGGAGAGCTCAATTAGAGAGCTTCTGTAATTGGTGGTACTTTTTGTTCACAGTTGCCCTTTTGGTTGCTCTTACTTTAGTAGTGTACATTCAGACAAATATAAGCTGGTTTCTGGGTTTTATCATTCCCACTGTGTGCTTTGCCTTCTCTCTAACCATTTTCCTACTGGGACACAACACTTATGTTTGCTTGAAGCCCAAAGGAAGCATCATGTGTGACTTGGTCAAAGTAATTGTTGCTGCATATAGGAAACGCCATGTTGATTTGAAGAAAGATTCTGGACTCTTATTTTATTATCCACCACCTAGTTCTGAGTCAGAACCAAGGATAACAAAGCTTGCTCACACCAATAGGTTCAGTTTCTTTGATAAAGCTTCTGTGATTACAAACCCAAGTGAAATTGACAACAGTGGAAAATCCATTGATAGTTGGAGGTTATGCAGTGTGCAACAAGTAGAAGAATTGAAATCCATATTAAATACATTACCTGTTTGGTTAGCAGGAATTGTATGCTTCCTCTCTATGGGACAAGCAAACTCCTTTGGTATACTTCAGGCATTGCAAACAAACAAATCGATTGGACCCCATTTCAGTGTTCCACCAGCTTGGATGGGTCTAGTACCCATGATTGCTCTTTCCTTATGGATTTACCTTTATGAGAAAATCTATGTCCCTTGGACTAAGAAAACAACCAAAAAGGGTAAGAGGTTGTCAATTGAACAAAGAATGTTGATTGGAATCCTGCTCTCCATTGCCGGCATGGCGGTTTCCGGCCTAGTAGAGGTGCGCCGCCGCGGCGATGCAATGAAACATGACTCATTTGAATCACCAACAAGCATTTGGTGGCTTGTGCCACAGTTTGCTTTATCTGGGTTGGTTGAAGCCTTTGCTGCAATTCCCATGATGGAGTTACTGACCTCATACTGGCCTGAGAGCATGAAAACATTAGGAGGGGCTGTGTTTTTTCTCAGTTTATCCATTGCCAATTACTTGAGCACCATTCTTATAAGGATCATAGTGGTAGTAACAACGAGACATGGCAGAACACCGTGGTTAGGGGGCAATGACTTGAATAAGAATAGGCTTGAGTACTTCTACTACACCATTTTGGTTCTTGGAGTGTTGAATTTATTGTACTTTCAATTCTTCGCTCGTCGTTATTTATACAGCGAGGTGCTCCAAAGACAGAGTAAAAATGAAGCAGAAGAAGAAGAAAATGGATCATCAATCATAGCAGCCTAATTCCACACTCTTCTCGTTTACGGGGCGTTTGGTGGAAGAGAAAATTTTTTTATCAGGAAAATACAATTACTAAATAAATAGTAGGAAAACAAGTTTAATAGAAAAATTTAAAAAAAGATGTTTGGATGACCGTAATATTACTGGGGAAATATTTGCAACAGTGTTATTGTAAAAAAAATTCATTACACTATTTTTCACTTTCCTGTCCATATCTAAAATACCATATCTCATTGTGTATTTTGAAATAGTGTTATTGTGCCAAAACCAACACAAATCATGTTTTCTACCCTTTTAAATTGCCTAGTATTTTTTTTCAATAATTTATACCAAACATAGTATACACCAATAATTACCCACACTTTCACATCCAACCCAAAATAAATCCTATACCAAACACTCCTCTAGGAGGCGTTTGGTACAGGAGAAATTTTTATTTGTCCGGGAATCTCGATTTTCAAAAATATAATTTTTGCATTCAGTTTACGATAATATCTGAAAATTTAAAATTTAAAAGAATTCAGTTTCCCGAGAATCCCTCAAAATTCCGCGTACCAAACGCCCCCTAGAGTCATTTGCAAAAGCCCATTTGTGACCACCTAAAAAAAGAAGTATGTTTGCATCATGATAGAGCTAGAGATTTCATTGTTTTGTAAGTAATTACATTTTGCAATTCTTTCATTGTTTCATAGTTTCTTAAGTTTCTATTTTTGATACAAAAATATAGTACGATAAGAAAAAATACCACTTGAAAAATACAACTGAAAATTTTGGATTCATCAATCAATTATTAAAGAAAGAGGAAAGAAATTCTCGAGTACTTGATCCCCACCACTGATTGTGAAATTTCGTTGATTCGGTATACTCGAAAAACACCCTTAATACAAAATTGACTATCCGATTATATTTCAATAAATTTCTAAAATAAACTATCAGATTCACTTATTTATCTTTACCTCACTTCTAAAATAAAGTGTATGTCCTTTTAATTTAAATAGCACATATTTTTCCATATATATAGCCACATGCACAGACCTTACCACCATGCACATGCTCACCAACACTCACACTTCAAGAAAATCATTCCTTCCACCACCATCCAACCAACCATGACCATCGACACCCTCCGTCGATTCTTTCTCCCTTGTTTCTTCCCTACCACCACACCCACCACCACCATAACCAAGAAACCCCTCGCTTCCTCCAACCACCACCCCACCACAACCAAGAAACGCATCAGCACCTCCCTCCGCCACAACACCACCACCAATACAACCACCCAACACCACTCCCCATCTTCCTCATCCTCCACGTCCACCACCTCCGGCGCCACCGCGGCTCCCCCGCGCCCCTCAAAGTCGATGGTCATCGGAACCATCTTCGGAAACCGCCGCGGCCATGTGTGGTTCTGCATCCAGCACGACCGCCTCTCCACGAAGCCAATCCTCCTCTTGGAACTACCACTCTCCACCAACAACCTCGTCCGTGAAATGCGTAACGGCCTCGTCCGCATCGCACTCGAGTGTTCCCCCACGCGCTCTGACGTTTCCTCATGCCCCCTCCGGTCCATTCCCGTCTGGACAGCCTTCTGCAACGGCCGAAAAACCGGGTTCGCCGCACGTCGCCGGACCGGCGAACGGGTCCGGTCCATCCTCAGGACCATGCAGTGCGTCACCGTCGGAGCCGGAGTCATTCCCTCCGGGTTCGGATCCTCCGGTTCCGGTTCGGAGGAGCTCATGTACATGCGGGCTAACTTCGAACACGTGGTAGGCAATGCGGACTCCGAGTCGTTTCACCTCATTAACCCGGACGAGTGCCCCGGTCAGGAACTCAGCGTTTTCTTGCTCCGGTCTGGACTTCCGGTTCATCGTTGAGTGTTGTAATTTTATTTATTTTAGGGGGAATTTTCTGGTACATAATATTGGAGCAGAATTTAACCAAAAAAAAAAGAAAAGAAAAAGAAAGGAAATGTTTTGGGGAATATAATTTTTCTTTTTCCTTTGTTTTTTTTTTTTTTGTAATAATCCTTTTTCCTTTTTTCTTTTTTGGGACAGAAAATTATTGATTTTCTTGATTTTTGAATGTGTTGGGATTTTCATTTTTCTTGGAAAGAAATCTTGACTTATGAGATCTGGGTCTTGAATTTTTTTTTTCTTTTTTAATTTTTGATTTTTTTAGTGACAGGGTGAGGGTGCAACATGGAAATTGTGTTCTTGTTTGCCATGTGAGTTAGTGTGTAAAGTTGATGGGTTTCTCTAGGACTAATCTCATCATCGATATTATTGTATTCTTCTTCACATTTGTCAATAATAACAATGTAACAAGATTAATTTTGATTACCTTATTAGTTTTGATTCACTAGGATTTCTTTTCATTACTATAAAAATCTGTAGTCTTGAGGCTCTTTTGAAAGGTAAATTATTTTAAGGCTACTGTTCATCATAAAATGTTTTATATTTCTTGCTTTCAATCTCCTTGGGGACAAGTTGAATTGTATATTTTCCTTTTTGAATATTAAAAGTTTAATATATCTATCCAATGGTTTAATTTTGATTGTTGTCAGTAGTACAAATATCTATTAGTTTACTAGTACTGTGTATAATATAATGGAAAAATAACAGC
Organism: Gastrolobium bilobum; assembly: GCF_033153095.1. NCBI lineage: Eukaryota > Viridiplantae > Streptophyta > Magnoliopsida > Fabales > Fabaceae > Gastrolobium > Gastrolobium bilobum. The sequence goes on from NW_026899891.1 coordinate 105,227, forward strand.
TGAGTTTCACAATTAGATGCTTAAGATGTGGAAGAACCATTCTTTTTCGTTGTCTCAACATGATGACATACAACAAGCATCGGTGTCCCCAAATCACCTTTTGATTCAATCTCCACAACTTCTCAACTGGGGACCAGTCAGATTCAGGAAATTCAACAAAATAAAGAACATCAATTACTACCTATATAACAGGTTATATTTACAAACTCTTACAAATTATATTATTTTCTCTCGGGAGAACACTGGTTACACTATGTTCTTCCGGGAGAAGATAATGTAATTTGTAAAAAAAATTAAATTTTTTTTGTAAACGGATCCTTCCTCATTATTTATTATTATTATTATTATTATGGGAACTTTGGCAATTATTGATGCAACATGAGCACAAGAAGGACACTTGGTTCAGCTAAATTTTTTTGGAATTTCCAGCTCGGTGTTAAGAAGTATATGAACATATAATATATAGGTTTTATTAGTGGTATGTTACATGATTTAAGTGTTGTTTCCAACACACACAAAAATGGAGAGAGAAAGTGGAATGATGAAAGAGAAAGAAAAATATGTGGACCCCACCTCTTTAATGTGTGTGTAGGAAAGTGATGTTATATCATGTTACATGATAAACATAAAACCCATAATATATCTAAAGGAAAACCATTTCTTGAAAATTTTGAGGACGTGCAACACTCTCCTTTAATTTCAAGTTTTTGTTCACACCTAAATCAATTTGAAATATTTCCTATTTTAGTAACTTTAGAAATTTAAACTTCTTTGGTGACAAACAACTCAATTAAAATCCCACTAATTCTTATATTGGTAATTGCCAAACCTATTAATTAAACCTTAAGGAAGCTTTAATACGCAAAAATGACTTAAAAAAATGAAATTATCATTAATATCTTAAAGTAAAACCAAAAAAGCTGACGTGTTGCTCTCTCCTTCCATTTCAATTTTGTGTTCACACTTGAAACCACTATTTAAATATATACTTTTTTATTTTTTTTTGTTTTCGAATCTAAACTTCAAGTTCGCTGACGTGTCGTTCTGTCATTCATTATAATTCAAATTCAAATTTTGAAATTTTAATTTTATGTCTGGGAAAACAATTCATCATTTATTACAAATATACAATCTCACTACTTTCTACGTTGGAAAGTGTTGAGCCTATTAATTTCGCTACAATCAAGAAAAACCATAATAACAATGAGTTTAAATTCAATTCGTGTATAAATACGGAATTTGTTGCTGCATATTTTGTTTTGGCTGCATTTCTTCATTTGTGTATGTGTGTTCTACATCTTATCAATATAAACTTCTGCATTATCTAATATACCAATCACGATGTACTCCAGATATGATTTTATAAAGGATGTTAATTGTAACGCCCCAATTTAATAATCAGATTGTTAACTACATATGGTCATACTATTCGTACAACTGGATTAAAATAACGGAAGACTTAATAAAATTTTTAATTACCCGATATAGTTTTTCTGAATAACTTTTTCTTTTCAATTAACTTCTACTATTAATTTTAATTATCTGTACAGTCTCATACCTGTACAAATTTCTCTATCTGTTGGAATTAATGAATGAATTAATGAACAATGATCCATTGGTTATGAATAAGAAGTAGGTTAATAAAGAAAAGAGAAAAAAGGGAAGATGAAGAGGTGTGTGGGTTTCAACAAGTCCCACATTGGACAATTAGTAGGAAATGGGAGAGTATATAAGCTCCCACTTCCCTCTCTTAGATTGGCCCTTGGGTCACTACATGTTTTATGTAGGGGGAAGAGCTAGGTGAGCATTAGTTCACCACACACACGCGCCGCCGTCTGTCCGGCTCGGCTCGGCTCGAATCGGTTCGGTTCGGTTCGGTTCGGTTCATAGTATGTAATAAAAAATAATTTTTTATTAAATTATTTTTTAATATTTTGTCCAAAAACATTTACCGTTGCTTCCCTCCAACCAAAACGTTTCTACCCGCCGGATTTTTTGAGCAGTATTGAACCGAACCGGTTCTTTCCCTTCGTGAACCAGTAACCGGTTGTGTCTGCTCGCTGAACCGGTCACCGGTCGTATCTGTTCGTCGGAACAGTCACCGGTCGCACCCGTTCGCCGCCATCAGACACGGCGGTTCGCCGCCGGCGACTGTTCATCGTGATCGGTCAGTGTCTATAAATAGACACTGACACCTTCAGAAATCTATCCAGTTTTTTCTGCACTTAAACTCTGCCGGAATTTCTCTTCTTCCGGTTTTGCATACTGTTGTTCATCCTCCGGTGTGACTTCCTCTGGCATATTGTTGTGTTCGTTTGGGCTGTTGATTGGTAGTGCCACCATTCTTCAAACGAAATCTGTTCTATCCTGGGAGACAAGTGTCCATCAACCTTAGGCATCAGTGAGGGGGCAAATTGTCTTAAGGAGACACGTTCTGTGGGCTCGGATTTAATTCCTCTGATACTGCATATATTCATCCTTTCATTCTGTCTGTTTCATCATTCTGCCACTGACAAGTAAGTCTGTTTTTTAATATTTTTAATTACACAGTGATAATTCTGATCATCTACCTCCTCTGCTTTATACATGGGTTCAAATCTATTAGTGATATAATATCACCCACTGTCTTCAATAACGTTATCCTCACTGAATGGTCTTTTTCCCTTTGTGAGTTCTCCTGCTTTTTGATGTACCTGTAATTTAAATTACAGCCCCACGACGGGGTGAGAAATAAATTCTAATAAGACTATGGGTTTATGGAGTAGTCTCCACCCAAGAGTTCACTCTCTGCATGAAAAGTCAGATATAAAGCATATAATAATACATGTAATTTTATTAGTATATCCTACTGAGTATACCTCGCTGACTTTATCTCACTAATTGTATCTCGCTGACTTTATCGCACTGTCTGTATCTCACTTTTATTTCACTGTCTGTATTTCACTGACTTGTTTCAGAAGACTTTATACTCCCCTATATCCCACTGCTTATATTATGGAAGATTTATACTTCCCTGCTTTATGATAATAAGGAAGATTTATACTTTCCTGCTGTTTGTAATACGCAAGATTTATTCTTCCCTGCCTTTATATAATACGAAAGATTTTACTTCCCTACTTTTTATAATACAGAAGATTTATTCTTCTCTGCTTTTTATATAATTTAATAATAATATATTATATAGCTAGGAACATATTTTTACGTCTTGATTACTCAATCACCTTTCTACGTCTCAATTACTCAATCACATTTATGGTCTTGATTTTCTAATAATATTAATACTGCGGAAGATTTATACTTCTGTTATCCGTCTTTACAGTTTTACTACGGAAGATATGTACTTCTGCTATCCGTCTTTTATTTGCTTACTTATGTTATATCACATCACAATATCAATGTACATAAATTAAACACATCATCAATGTATCTGTCTATATGAATGCACATATATGCATATATACCAACTCACTGTCAATCATTTACACAATTTAACCATCATCCTTAATGGACTTTGGTGGAATAACAAAGACGGAGGAAAACTCCTAACCAAGAGCTTACGTGTCAGTGCTTTTATATCACGCTTACTTGGTATATAAATAATTTTTGCAAAATTCACATAATCCTGACTTGGAATCACCTTATTACCTTATACATATTACAATACTTGTTTACTAACTATATTTGCTAATTTCATGCCATTCCACAAGTCATACTTAAATACCCATATATTGACCTATGTTTACGTAATATAAAATCTACTTCATCATATTACCAATTAAAGGTTCATCATACTAATTTTACTTGAAACCTACTTCAAATTCATTTGCAATTTCCGTCATTAAACAACTCAATTTTTAATCCAATGAACCACTAAGTGGCCAAACCTATATGTCACATAAATTCACATTTTTTTTAAGCTTAATACTTGTAACTTTAAGTGCCATTTAACCTTAATACAAACCAATAACACCAAACATCATTTAATTATACAAAACAGTCAATAAAGCTGAATTTTCATAACATGTACAGTCTACACTATAAAATACACGAAAAAAATCATTTTACATCCATTTTCTCTGAAATTTTTATATGTTAAACTTGACATGTAGGCCTTTAATTTGCAACAAACTCCACTCAATTTGAAGTTCTATAACTCCATATATAAATTTTGAAAACAGGAAGATTTAAGGTCCATATGTTCCACGAAAATTATAACTCTTCCAATTATTCAAACTTAATCCAAACATTTCTATACTCATCAAATACCATGAATACATATCAAAACACAAAATATACACATGATTTAACATCATAAAATTCAGTCCCAATTCATAAACCCTAAATTAAAATCCATGGAATTAAGCTAAAGGACGGTAGTTAGTTACCGTAAACCACTCCTTGGTGTCTATTTCCTCAATTTTCCTTCAACAAGACATGAAAACACCTCACTTCCCATGGATGGTAGCCATGAGGTAATAAGAAAAAGAAGAGAAAAGATGAACATGTGAAGCTCCTCTCAAGGATTATTTTCTCTTGCTCACAAGGTGGTCACGGTTTTTCACGAAGAAAACATTCAGATTTTGGTCCTTTTAAAGAATAAAGAACCGACTTTAGAAGCTAAAAGATGACTAAGTTCTTTTAAATTTAGTTTTAATTACTTTTACTTTAGAGTAAATACTCTTTTGGGTCCCTAACAAAAAACATGGTCCCCATTTTAGTCATTTACAAAAAACAATAGTCAGTTGGCCCTTATGAAATTCAAAGTGGACCCATTTTAGTCTAGATTGAGGGGAACTTCCCTTAGAGTTAGCCTTCGGGACCTTATTGTGGTCAGATACCAAAGAGAAACAACTCATAGTGAATCTTTCTTGGAAGTTCCATCAGATGAGATTTTAAGTATGAGGTTATTTATGGGACTGTGGAAGGTCAGGGTTAAAAATATCAAGTGAATAGGTATGACCCTTGAGGAAAGTGAAAGATAAAAGTGCTTAAATGTGTTAGTATAACCTAATTATGAAACATAGAATGAATCATGAGTAAAAGTTGGCATATTATGATAACATGATGAGGAAAAGAGTAAGGAATCAATGAGGTAACCTCGAGAACACAAGAAGAGTTCCCCAACAATTACGTGATTGGTTAAAGCAGTGGTTTTGTCAATTTTGAGGACAAAATCGCTAAAAAGTTAGGGTGAATATAATACCCCTAACCTGATTAATTAGTAAATTATATGTAGTTAAGTAATTAAGCTTTTATTAGTGGGTTGAATTAGATAAAATATCTAATTAAATAAATTAAGGGCACTTTTAAGGTAAAAAGTGCAGTCAATGAAAATTATGGGATAAAAATGTGTGTAAGCAAAATCACCCAAAATATAAAAGTATAGTTAAAAATATTACTAGAAAAATATTCCAGACCTTTGGGTAAAGTTTGGTGGTAAATGAAGGTTAGTAGATAGATAAATTTTTACCCAGTTGAATTTCACTTACCCTATGTAAGTGTAAAAATACAATACCCTCATTCACTTTTCTTCTTCTTCTTCGACAAGAGAGCAAGGGAGAGGAAGAGAGAGAGACTCCATGGTTGAAGCTCCAAGAACCCTAGCTCTCTCATTCCTCCACCAAATTGATCCGTTTCAAAGCCTAAAGTGTGTCAAATTTCATCCTCTACAAAACCCATAGCTTGGTTCTTGTTGGGGGGGGGGTCATTGTATTGGGAGATATCTCACACTTTCCATTTCAAAAATTTGATAGATTTGAGTGATTGTGGGTGTTTTGTGTGTTTTGGAGCTTGAAGAATCACTCTCCAAGTATTCTAAGGTGATTTGGGGTAAGTTTTCACCATCCAACTCTTATTTTCATGAAAATTTGAAGAATATAGGTTATGTGAATAGTGCCACACGAAAGTTGGTTGGTGTGATGTGTTGGGAGTTGATTTGATCATGTAACCTTTGTAAAGGTGGTTAGGAATGATAAATAAACGATAGAGATTAGTTTAGATTGCCATTTTAGCATGCTTTGATATTTGAGAAAATTATGCTTGAAATTAAGGATGTTCTTGAATGGTAAGCCATTGTTTGATTGTAGATTTGATTGAGATCCTTGTATTGATAGGATTGAGGCAAGAGAACCAAGTGGAGTGGCCAACCCTTGTGGTTGTGTTCAATTGAGGAAAGCAAAGCTTTGGGAAAATTTCAAGTGCAAGGTAAACCTTTGGACCTTGGGGTTGATCCCCTTGAATGTTCCACCATACTTTGTTGAGGAGGAATGGTTTATGAGGTGTGCTATGTAATGATGATAGAAAATGTACGTTCATGCATTGATAAATGTTATGATTGATTAATGATTATTGATTGATGTTTGATTGTTTAAGAGTAATTGAGGAATGGTTAATAGAGGTAAAAATAAATAATGAGGTCATGGTTGAGGATTATGATTGAGGTTATGATTGATGGTATTATGATGGGGATGATTGGTAGGAACTTCCCTTGGAAACAGCCCCATGTGGATCTCCATGTGGTCAGAGCCCAAGAGAAACAGCTATAGGTGGATCTCTCTTGGAGGTTCCTAGATTGAAGTTAGGGACTTTCCTTGGAAACAGCCCTATGTGGATCTCCATGTGGTAAGAACCTAAGAGAAACAACCCTTGAGGATCTCTCTTGGAAGCCCCTAGTATGAGATTTTGGACTTTCCTTGGAAACAGCCCTATGCGGATCTCCTTGTGGTGAGCACCTAAGAGAAACAACCCTTTGAGGATCTTTCTTGGAAGTCCATATGAAGTGTATGGATAAGAATGTGTTAAGCTGTTATGATGATGTGTACACCAAAAGTGAACCTTAGGGTGGAGTTATCTCCAAGGACCCCTGGTTTACTACGATATATTCGTATATCTCACCCTGTGTTGTGGGGCATCATTTCAGGTACTGATAGAGGTGAGGCTGAACGAGGCAAGAAGCATGAGTAGATTGTACCTGATATAGGACATTTTGAGATTTCTTGCATGTAGAAAACCTTATGTAATGGATATTTTGATGCATTAGTTGTATATGAATGCATGTAGGACTTAGAAGTTGATCATTGATGTTGTTTAGCCATTGTGCACCTATTTTGGGACTTTGATCACTTGTTATTTCTAAGTCTTTTATATGTAATCACTTTGAAGAGAAATGATGTAATGATATATTTGATTATGGATGTAATATGAATCATGTTTTTATCCTTTAGATTGAAAAATGATTGCTTAAGGTAGATGATGGAATGTTGAATCATATTTTATCTTTTGGGATTGTATAATGAATTATGAAAATGATGCAACTATTGCAGGATTATATGATGTAAGATTGTCAATCAGGTGTTATGGAGAGTGGGAAGTAATTCCCCAAAGGAAAGTAGGTGAAAACAGGGGAAGGCATGTGTTTCCCAGTTGGAGAGTGTTAAAACGCTCAAATGGGCGTTAAAACGCGCTCGCTCCGAAGGAAAAAGGGTAAGTCCCCTATTGGAGAGTGTTACAACGCGCTATAGGGCATTACAACGCGCTATAGTGTTATTTCCTTCAAGTTCCGAGCGTTTTAACGCGCTGTTGAGCGTTGTAAGGCGCTACCAGAATGAAAAAAATGAGTGCGTCGTAACTCTCTGGAGAGCGTTAAAATGCGCTACCCGAAGAGGGACTACGATTTCAACTAAATGAGTACACTTTGAATTTGTTAGGGACCTCGAGACTAATTTTTTTTGTAAGGGATTAAAGTGAGTACCATGTTTTTTTGCTAGAAACCAAAAAGCGTATTTACTCTTTACTTTATTATTCCAATTCCTATTGGTTAATATTTAGGCATCTTTGACCTTATCAATTTGAAAACACATTTCCTTGTTCCTTGGAAGAAGAAGGCAGCATGAGTTGAGAGCAAAGAAAAGGAAACCAACTTGACAAGATTAGAAAAATATCATGCAACCTAAATTGACTTTCAAAGCTAATTCTCTTAACTTGTTGGCTTATTATTGGTTAACAATTTAAACACTCTCTTCCCTTATATGTGCACTGGTTTAAGCCAAAAAGATAAGAGAACATTCATATTTTTATACTCAAAATATCTATACATCATATTAACTAGTTAACTTTTAAATTAACTAGTTTATCTTCCATTGGCTATTTAAATTCATACTTTGTCATATTTTTAACAATTAATCTAAACATCATTAGATTAATCTAAATATACCTTGACTCAATGAAATTTACCACTCAATTTAATTATGACATCTAATTCAAGTTTAAGACTAATTTTGCTTACTTTTAAGTCACTTTGACTTATATTCATTCTTATTGGTTGATTTTTCTTAAACTTTGACTCATTTTTAATTATTAACCTAATCATCATTAGACTAATCTAAGATCTTATTAAACCCATCAAATTCTCTAAAGAATTTAATGATAACATCTAATTCAAGTTTTGACCATATCTAATCTATTTTCCAAGTAATTCATGACTTTCTCTATAATGACATATATGTCCTGAATTCTCTTCATACATATATTTATGTACTATATGACTTGCTTGGCATGAAATATATCCCTGTGTATCTCATTATCTCAATTTCATGATCAATTGATCATTATTTAACACAATTGTTCATAATTTCCACGAACACCACTTGATCTACTGAACTCTTGCTTGATTTCTTTATTTAACCTCACTTGGTTATGAGGGTTTTTATATTAATCCTACCAAGGATGAGTGGAGGATTAAGGTTAGGGTGGTAAGACTCTAGAAGGTTCCTAATTTTCAGCGTAAAGATTTGATGACAATGTGAAGATGGTTCTATTGGATGAACAAGTAATACTTTTGGTTTGTTTATGGCAGCTCTGTACTTAATGTGATTTTGTTTTCTTTCGTATACTAATTTATTCATTTTTTAGGGTGGAAGGGTTCATACTATTGTGAAAGGTTCTTTACAGGTTCGAAAAAAAATTCGTAAAGTAGATGTCTATCTTATCAAAATATTTGGAGCTGGATTAAATAGTGATAATTTCAAGCCAACTCGGTATGATTATCATCTGTCTTTCAACTTGAGGGTGGATGTTAAGTCTACTATTGATGCTAATATTCCTGCTAATGGATTTGATTTTGTTGATTTTGACATTATTAAGAAAAAAGTCACCAGACTCTCCTTATTTAGTAGGTAATACAGTTTGCCTCTGAATTTGGTCATATCTTGATTAACTATAGTTGATGAGATTATCACATGTTTAACTTTTTTGTTCAGTAGATGTCATCGATTTACTTTCAGGAATTGGGAAAGTTCGTGAGCATGTTGTCTCTGGTAGAAAAGCAAAAATTGTTGTGTTAGAGTTTGACAACCTCAGATATTATGTTAAATTGACATGGAATATATATTGATCGTTGGTTAACAAAGATTTTAATATATAACGTGATTTCTTCTAAGTGTTGCGAAAAATAGGGGTCACAAGATTGAGTGCACTTTGTGGGAGTAATATATGGATGAAGTGCAAACCTTCTTGGCAAATAATCAGTCTCCTCATATCGTGGTGATAGTTCAGCTTGCAAGGATAAAGGGTTTAAGGGGTATTTTTTTATTATATTTTCTTCTCAATTTTGTCTTGCGTATTAGTATGTTTCGTTTCTTAACTCTGTTATATTTAGTTTTCCCATCTCTTATGTTTACAAAATTGCATAGGTGAAATTGGAATAACGAACACAAAAATATATGACAATGATACTTTTCGATTCCAATGTACTTGAGGTTATGGACTTCAAAAAAAGGTGTGGTATATTCTTTTAATACAACGACCTGTGTCTTTTGTGTGGGATTGATTTTAGCATATGTACTGATTAATTGCTATATAATTATGTGTTTGGCTTTCATCTGATCAAATATAAAGTAGTCAAAGGTTGACTCAATTGTCCAGTTAATCTTCATATTCTTTTGAAAAAGATTTTCTAAAAGAAATCGAAAGAAAGTGTATCAGTGATATTAAGAATTACAGGGAGGTACAATTTCACAATTTATTTATGCTTTCACGAATATATAATGGATCCTGATGGGCTTAATTTTATTTTTTAATTATTAATATGCCAAGCTATGACGTGCATTACTTATGGAACCATAAAATCGATTGAAAGCAAATACAACTAGGGATGGCAAAACGGGCTCAACCCGCCCCGCCAAGCCTGTTAGCCCGCCAAACCCGCCTCGCCACGGGGTGGGCTAACCCGCCAGCCCATTTTATTTATTTTTTTATTTACCCCTAACCTAAGTTACCTAACCTAACCTCACGCTTTATTTTTCTTTCTCCCTCCCATTTCCCAAATTAGGTCAAAATCTGCCTCAAAACGTCTGAAGCATGTGAACCTTCTCGAACTTACTCGTCTTCTTTCACCAAGTACAGCTTCATCTCCGCCTCTTGAATCTTTGGGCTACCCTTGAGATCCACCTCCACCTCCAATATCTCCTGCACTTTATGCCTTAGATCCCTTCACCACGTACAACTTCCAGATCCGCTGCACCGCGTAACAACTGTCCACAGCCTTCTCGAACCTTCTCTCTTTGATCGCTTCCACAATTCTTTCCAGAAGCTTCAGCTACGCATGGATGGACGACTCCATGATCCGGTGCAGGTGATTCTTAATAACCGACAGGTGCTCTAGCAAATGGTTTTGTTTGTTGAAAATTTCTGATAATGGTTCAGGTGCTCTCTTGAGAGTTTGAGATTTCTGATAAGCATGTTGCAAATTTACACATCAAATGGTATGTGAATACTAGTAAAACCCTTATCAGTATTAGTGGCAAGTTTGCATGGAAGCAAGATTTGATGTTAAACTCGTACTGCACTTTGAAAAAATTATTATAAATAATAAATCCTCTGAATTAGAAAGCCTAAAACTTGAAATTTCTCAAAATAAACATCTTGAAAATAAGCTACTTACCCACGTAAAAAAAAAGGCTATTTGGAAGGCATTCTGCAAAAGAATAAATAAGTTTCTAACGAAGATTGGACTACAAACTAAGCATCTTACCCATACCCAAAAACAAAAAAAAGACTACTGTTGATGTTAATGATTTTATACTATATTTTTTTAATATATTTTCTCATAGAAGTCCATATATTTAATTATTTATGAAACCCGTCACCACATTTATTTATTTTTACAGTATTTCTCTATGACTCCTCGAGATTCCCAATTGTCTTTGCTTTTTTTTGGTTTAAAAAAATTAGTTCTTTATGTTTCTTCTGAACTGATTAATACTTGTCATTTGAATATAATTATCTATATTGGTGAATCTACAAGCATCCATCTCTTAGAGGTTTTTCTCACCTTGTTTACAACAGTGCATGACATTCTCTTAGTTCTTTTAGTAATTGTCATTTGTCACTCATGGTAGGGATAGCATAATATATGATAATTGTATGGCTTCATTTTTTCGTCCTGAGTTCTGTATCACTTTTTATTGGTGGTCATCATTCATCCGTAACCTGTTACATTGTAGGCTTGATATTTTTGGTTAAAACAACAAACCTGACTTGATATTTTGATATTTGCAGAATTGTAGTTGATTACTATTTCTAATATCTCTGCATTGAAATGGAATCTGTCATAATTGATATCCCTATTGGTATTGAATCTAGTGATGCAGAGAAATTAGACAGTCAAGAAGAATCTCATATCACTAAAAAGGCCAAGATATCAACTGCATATTGTTGGAATTTTTTCACAAAATTAGGACCCGATAAAGATGGAGTTCAAAAGGCAAAATGCAATGCTTGTGTTCAAGAGTATAAGGCTCGTGGAAAAACACATGGAACAACATCTTTAAATCGACACATTGAAAAGTGCAAAGAAATCAAATTTGAAGATATAGGTCAGATGATGATAGATATGCATGGTAGATTGAAGCCTGGAAAGATAGATCAAATGTTGGCACGTGATATGTTGGCAGTTGCAATCATTGAACATGATTTTCCATTTAGCTTTGTTGAATATGAGAAGATTAGAGAATAGTTAAAATACTTGAATCTTGATTTTGTTCCTATTTCAAGAAATACTGCTAAAAGTGATGTCTTAAATATTTACAAGAGAGAGAAGGAGAAGCTAAAGCTAACAATAGCTAGCATTCCTGGTAGGATTTGCTTAACTTCTGATTTATGGACATCTTGTACAACTGAAGGTTACATATGTTTGACAACACACTTTGTAGATAAAAAGTGAAGGTTAAATAGCAAAATTATCAACTTCTCTCATATGCCTCCTCCACACTCCAGATTTTAATTGTCTAAAAAAAGACTTGGTTTTTTGAAGGAATGGGAAATAGAGAAGATGGTTTTTAGTCTTACTTTGGATAATGCATCTGCCACTGACAATATGATTGGTCACATTTTAAAAAGTCAACTTGTAACGCATAATATATTGTTATGTGATGAAGAATGTTTTTCATATGCGTTGTTCTGCACACATCTTGAATATAATTGTGCAAGAAGGGTTGAAAGTATCTAATGTCTCCTTGATGAAGATTAGAGAGTGTCAAATATATTAAGGGCTCAGAAGGTAGAGCAATAAAATTTAAAGAATGCATTGACCAGATTGGAGATGTTAACATTTCAATTGGCCTCCGTCTAGATATTCCTACTAGATGGAACTCTACTTATTTGATGCTCCAAAGTGCTCTTGGTTATCAACGTGTGTTTTCATGCCTTCAATTGAATGATAGCCATTATAAATTTTGTCCATCGGCTGAAGAATGGAAAAGAGGAGAAAAACTTTGTATTTTCTTGAAGCTATTTTATGATATTACAACCTTGATTTCTGGCACATCTTATCCTACTTCCAACATGTATTTTGAGCAAGTTTGGAAAATTCAATGCATTCTAATTCATCATGTGAATGACGAAGATGAGCTTTTAAAAACAAAGGCTGAAAACATGTTGCTGAAGTTTGAGAAATATTGGGATGAATACAGTGTTCAACTTGCATTTGGATTTGTTCTTGATCCCCAGATGAAGTTAGATTCATTGAAATTTTGTTATTCACAAGTTGATGAAACTACATCTGATCAAAAGGTAGAGCAAACAAGAAGAAAGTTGTATATGCTCTATGAGTAGTATGCAAGTAATAATTCTTCTACTTCAGGTGATCGAAGTGATATTACATCTCTGTCATCAAGCGAGTCAAGGTCAAGGGATAAGAAAGAATGGGAACTGCCAATGTTTGGTGTAAGCTTATGTAATTTAATTATTTTGAATTCAATCCTTTAATTTTGTAAGCATAATCTTACTTTTTTTCATTTTTTATGTTACAGAATTTGAAAATGCTCAATCATCACCTTGTATAACACCTCGTATGTCTAAATGTATAATTATATGTGAAAATATGGATTAAAGGGGTAGGATTAGTGAAAATTCTGAAATTAGGGTCAAAATAAGTAAAAAGGGCAGAATAGTAATTTACCAAACACGTGACCCTAGGCATGAAAAATTGAGTAGAAGGTCTCAAATGGTAAAAATAATGCCGGAAATGGATTCAGGACGAAAAATCGAGTGGATAGGCAAGTTTCAAAAAATTTGATGAATAGTAATTTTTTGGTGTAAAATACTGCGGTGTAATTGTACCGATAAGCGTGAAAATATGATCAGTATTTTTAGGAAATAAAAATATGACGGGAACGAGAAAAATACGTAGGTTATGAATATGTGAGTTAAAATGGATGATTTAAGAAAGTTAAGTGACAAGTGAGATCCACTCCCACTTAAGTGAGTGGATTAAACACTTGAGAGAGATGACTTTTGCACAAAATCAGAACACTCTCTCCTCCCTTCTTCTTCCTCACACGGCCTACACCATTGGTTAGGGTGTTTTGAGCTTTTCAATTGCAACTTTTAGTTAGAGCCATTTTTGAGAGAAACTTCCAACTACAAAGTTGTTACCGTTGAGATTGTGAGTGACTTTCATGTAGAGTGCACCTTGTGGGGATCATTGTGTGAGGAGAAAAACCCATAAAATAGCCACGAATTTGGTGGCATTTTGGTGAAATTTTGGGACTTTTTGTGTTGAACCATTGGTTGGAGATCATTCCCTTGGACCATTGGAAGCTATTGGTGGTAAGTTTTCTCATTCTTAATGAGTTTTTATTGAGATCATAATTTGGTGAGGGTTTTGGTTATGTGATGATGAGTTATGGTAGTTTGGGGCTTTTAATGATGTTGCTCCTTTGAAATTAAATGCTTAGAATGATAAATGATGATGATTGATGTAATAAAAATTATTGTGATTTGGAAAATTGTAACTTAGTGAAATTTGAGTTGAATTTCAATACTTTATGAATTGGTATGATGGTAGGATTGAATAAATAGGTTGTGGAGCATTGGTATGGGTTAATAATAGGATTGTATGACATGTGTAAGTGTTGAATTGGATTAAAAACCTTGGAAGATGTTTCCTTGAAGAATTCGACCTATTGAGGTCATGTATGGCTGATGATGTAAAAGTTGTGTAGTTGAGGTTGTATGTTGGGAAATGGTACTTAAATGAATGGTAGTGTATTGTGATATAGTGGAATTGAAAGGAAGAATGATTGGATGCATTGTGTATATGGTGATTGACCTATAGGAATGATTAAGGAAAAATAAATGTAAAATAGCCCTTTGGCCTAAATGAATAGGTTTGGGAATTAGTATTTTGAAGTGAATTGATTGCATTGGAATTGTTTCGATATCATGGTTGTTTAATCATATAGGTTGCCACTCACAGAACCAATAGAAGAGGCATAAGCTTGGGGCTTACGTGGAAGAGTATTACTCTTGGAGTTGAGGTAAACCTTTGGAACTTGGGTTTTAATCCCTTGTGTGCTCCACCATACCAAGTGGAAGGTTGTGGTTGGATTTTGTGCCTTTTGAAATTGTGTGAATATGTATGTTCATGCATTATTGCTTGTTTGTGTGACAAGCTTGGAGCATGTTATGTGTGAAATTTTGTGATCTCTGGCCAGTAGGTGTGTGTGGTTTGGACTTCCGCTGGAGATATGCTTTGAGGATTCCGGTCGGGTTTTGCCGTGGGGCCGACTCTAGGAGTAGCACCAGGATGATCCAAACGTGGGACTTCCGCTGGATAGGGCTCATGAGGAGTTCTGGTTGGGTTTTGCCATGGGGTCGTCTCATCCATGGGAAAGGCACCAGGAAGCTTCCCAGGAGTTATATGATGGGGTCCTTGAACGGAATCCTTATATGGATGTTCTTGGATTTGTGCCCAGCTGTTTGTGATTTTGTATGTTATGCATTTTACATTATGTTATTGTTGCACATTGAGTGAACCATGGGGTAGAGTGATCCTCTAGTACCCTTGGTTTACTGAGATATATTTGTATATCTCACCCCGCGTTTGGGGACATCATTTTAGGCTAAAGCGAGCTTTGCGTTACAATTATGGCGTTGTTTTAATTAGTTACGGAAATGGTTAATTGTTTAACAATGAGGATTTAATAAAAGAAAAAGTGTATCTGTAATTTAATTAACTCAATTACTGTGATTGTAACTGCGCTTAATACCATATGCAATGATAACATTACTGGTTCGTAACGGGCTGTTACAACCTTGCATAAAAAACCGGAAGGTCTCAACTTGACATTTATTTGGAAGAGACAACATTGTGTTTTGAATATTATGAACATTTGGATATATTGCAATGGTGGAGGGAAAATAGTAAACTCTTTTCGGATATATCATTAATGGCTCATGACTTGTTGAGCGTTCCTATCACCACTGTGGCATCTAAGTCTGCATTTAGCATTGGGGAGCGTGTCCTTAACAAATATAGAAATAGACTTTTGCCCAATTGTGTTGAAGCTTTGATTTGCATCCGCAATTGGTTAAATGGTTTTGATGCCAATGGTAATTTATTTAAATTGAATGTATTTGCTACATTATTTGCAATCATAATTTTTTGTTAATATGATTATTTTCGTTTTTGAATTGTGATTTGTAGATGAAGATGTTGAAGATGAAAGTTTAAGTGTGGCATCTAATGAACATGCTGGTGAATCGTGATTGTACAACAAGTTTAAGTGGTTTTTTGTTTATGCTTTTAGTGGAATTAGTATTTTGGATGTACTTTGGAATCTAATGAACATGCTGGTCAATCTGTTTCTTAGACACTAGCTTTGATTATGCCATTATTTCAGCTTTTGAGCATTAGCTAGACTGTAGCTACATGTAATAGGCACAGGCATAACCCTTTTTGTACCTCGACAAATTTGCAAGATAAAATTATTTGCAACGTAGCAATGGAAATTTCATTTTCTTACTGGAAATCTTATAGGATCATCAAAAGTTTTGGTATGATAATTGCAATCTCAAGGAGTTAACAGATGACATTATTATATAGGCGGGCTGGCAGGGCGGGGAGAGCTTTAAGGCGGGGCGGGAAGGGCTGAGTTTTTCAGCCCCCCTAAAAGCAGGGCGGAGCGAGCTGCCCACTTTGCCACCCCTAAATACAACTGGTGGTACAAGTCCTCTAAGAGATGTCCATATTTTGTTTGTGAAGATTTTGAAAGGTGGTATTGTAAGAACTGCGAGAAACATTAGATTGATTATTATCCAGAGTAAGATAATTTGTTGATGATGTTATTTTGTTATAAAGTCGTTATTTAGTAATGTGTAATTAAGACAAGCGGTATTAATGTGTGACAAATTTTGTGTTGAGGTGAGGGTTGTGGATAATACGGATTCTGCATCTTTCATATTGTTCGATAGAGATTGTATTGCTTTATTGGGAATGAGTGTTGCTTATTTACGCGAGCAGCATTTCAAAAAGGTTTGTGAAAATTGGTTTTGTTTAACAACATTGAGGTTTCATATCTTAATTCAATCTCTGAAGTTATTTTGTGTATAACTTTTTTTTTGTAGGGTTCTAATTTGGAGTATTATCCAAAAGAACTTAATTTTCTTAAAAATAAATCCAAATTATTTAAAGTCAATGTAAAGAAAATAATTTGGACTCGTACAACGACCCAAAATATCAAATTTCTAAATTTTACAGCAGTGATGTGAAACTATTGTCGCATCTTTCCTTAATTCGGTTGTGGACCCAAATGTATGTTTTTTCTTTTTTAAAAAATAAAAAAAGGATTTTTAAAATACTGATTTATGAATTTAAGTATGTATTTTACAAATAATATTGATTTACATGATGAAGCAACATTCAATGGTGCTTGCCACAATGATATTGCGTCTGCTGTATCGGAAGGAACGGTATGTAAAAATTATTGTAATTATATTTTTCATGATTATATTTTATACGTCTTTTGTAAAACATAAATTAATTTCGTACAATTCTACTTTAGTTGCAGGATGTCGGGAGTCAAACATGTAATAGTGCAGATGTTGGTGATGTTTCCTTGTCTTTGTTGACACCGTCGGTGAATTCCAATGCTGCCGTTCAAAATGAATCTATGTGCTCGGTTGTCCAAGCTACAAAAAAAATCAAACTAGAAAAAGAGTAAAGTCTTTCGCTCTGTATTCATTGTTCTGTTCATTTTGGGTCATATTTTATATTGTTTGTACAAGTATGGAGATATGATTAATATTGTATACTGACAAATGACGATTTTCATATTTTTCTCACGTCTTCTTGCTGTAGATGGAAATAGGTTGCTGGATGAAGTGATTCTGTAACTAATGAAGATGTATTTACCATTGTATTTCAACGTTGTTTTGACATTTGATTGAACAATGTTTAATGATTGTGTTATGTTTTACTGTTTGTATTTGCTATGTAGTTCAATAAAATATTCTGAAAATCACATTGTAATAATCCCGGTTAACGAGATCAACATTAGAAATCTAAAGGGTTGTTGATGAACATATTTCTTAATTTTTGATAACAAGAAGCTTATTGATCATATATGGGTTGCCACTCAATGAGGTATTAAAGTAATTAATTGCAGTTGAAATTTCTATTAAGTGGGTTGGGAAGTAATTAGTGGAATTGAAAGGTCCGACGATAATGGCAATGAACTGAAGCGATTTGGTGGTTCCATACTGAAACAACATATTGGTTCATTTTTTTATAAATATATGATATGATATGATAGCCAAGAGTTGTGTCAATAAATAGATGATACCAATATCATTCATCCTCGTACACTTTTCAAAGACCAACACTACTATAACGGAAAAGATTAAGTTGTTAGTGAAAGTGGCTGACATCCAAGCTCTTCCAAAGGAGTTGTTAGCGAAAGTTTACGCAGAGGTGGCGTCTCATTCCATTGAGGATATATGCAGCCTCAAATTAAGTTGCAAATATTTTCTGCAAATTACGGAGCATTATTTAGTCTAAAGACATGTATCTTTGAACAAGTTTGCGAAAGAGTTCTTGGAATGGACTACCCAAGAAGTATGCTTTCACTTTGAGGATGAAGATGAATCAGGGTAAAAGCCAAAAGTGTACACCTTTGAATTATACGAGTTTGAATTGTGTCCGCTGAAAAGGTTCAACATGGAGCAAAAATTTATATTCTTGAAATGTTGCAAAGAGAATGGCAACCCTGCCAGTGATGCAAATGAAGAACTGAAGCAATTTGTTAAATGTCTATGGTTTACGTATCTTTGGCTTATCTTTGTTGCATGCTTTTGTAGTGTTCATGTTATTTATTTAAACATATGCAGTGTTCGTGTATGTGTTATTTTATCTAAATAAGTTGGTTTTGCCTGTCCTCATAGTAAAAACCTACAATGAATGATACAAGACATGTTTAATAAAAACGTTGAATCGAGTTTTAAAGTGCATAAGTTTTAAAATGCATAACGATGTAATTGTTGGAATGTCAATAGACTTATGTGCGGATGACCCCTTTGAAATGGATTCAAAATCTATAACAGACATATAAGTTTGTTTTTGCCTATCCTCATAACAATAAGCTACAATAAATGATGGATTTTGTAATTCTCATGTAACATGAGAGTTGGAATTTTCCAACACACCCTTCGATTTTCGTGCTGATATGGGTCTCACATATGATTTTTTCTAACATATGAGTCCCACGTGTTTTTTATCTCTATGACATGAGATTTCAATTCCTTACATGAGAATTATAAAAGCCATAAATGATTCGATAAATAATAAGTGAAAAAGATGCGGATGTTTGAATTGAGTTTTAAAATGCATAAGGATGTAATTGTGATAAGGTCAACAGACTTATGTGTTCATGACTTCATGTGGATTCAAAATCTTAAAACCAAAGAATAAAGTTCAATAAATAACGTATTGAATTCTTTAAAACATGGAAGCCACAAACGATCTAATTTCCACATTGTAAAAGGACATACTTTAACCAAATTATTTTAAAGTCCAAATTGCAGTTTGTGATACCGCTTTTAAGTGTGGTTCAGTTTTAACGAAAGTTTAAATAGTTCAGTTTTATAAGAATTTGTAAAATTAAAACAAAAAGATAAGTCATGTGACTAATTTCATGTGTCATTTGTGGTTACCGAGATACGTCCCAGAGTGTGCATATTACAAATATTATGTTTAAAAGCTATTTATGATTATACGGTGAGGTGCCCTGTAAAGAACCTTGGGATACACCACCCCAAAAGCTAGCTCAAAGGGTGAGAGTGCCCAAGGCCTTATAAAGGCCACATTAGTTGCCCACATAATCAATGTAGGACTATATATCTCAACACGCCCCCTCACGCAAGAGCCCTTTGGGCTCGAAGCGTGGAATTGTACAGGCGCAATTTTTGGTTTACCTTTTGTGCTTTTGTTTTTTAATTTTTAATTCCACTTGAAAGTGGGGGGTCGTGAGAATCGCTCTGATACCATTGTTAAGAAGTATTTATATCCTTGAATGGAAGGAACTGCAAACGGCCCCCAAATATCCACGTGTAGCAATTCAAAAAAATTGGTAGATTAAGAATTACTTGAAGGAAATGGTAATCTCTTTTGTCTAGCAAAATGGCATATATCACAAGGCTTAACATGAGTGCTGGGAATAAAGGAAAACTGAGTGCATAAATGTTTCAAAACACTCTCTGGAGTGTGTCCTAATCGAAGATGCCACAACAAGGCATTATTCTTATTACATTGAAAAGCAGAATTAAAACTTTTGAATTGCAAAGCTGAACTCTCTGCATTATTGAGGATGAACAAATCACCAACTCTTTCAGTTGTACCAATCATCCTCGATGTAGTTCTCTGTTTGATCAAACATTGTGAGGCATCAAAAGTTAGAGAACAGTCTGAATCATCTAATAATTTTGTCACAGAGATTAGATTAACTCTGAATTCAAGTACAAGTAATACATTCTTTAAACTGAGGGTTGAAGTGACATTAACTACACCAGAATAGGAAGCAGTAACTGAAGAACCATTTGGCATACTAATGAGAATATGCTTAATCTTGTGAATGGATTGAAAAACAGAATGGAGATGTGTGATGTGGTCTGTTGCTCCCGTATCCAAGAACCAATGAACAGAAGTGTTACCTGTAGAAATCGAAGGTATTCCATCTAAGTGAATGGCTTGAGCCATATTGGTAGTGTGTGTGATCTTGGATTGCTGCATATAGTTCATGAATTCTTCATATTTATCCTTGGGAACTGAAACTTGTAAATCTGGTGCATTCCTGGAATCAATGGTATTGTTGGCAGAA
>NW_026899892.1:0-12245 GCF_033153095.1 Gastrolobium bilobum
CAGAAAAATAAAGCACACAAAAAGGGGAAAAGATAGCACAAAGTGGAAAAATTTATTATGATCCCGTATTTGTGGTCCTTCCAATAAGAATGCAACACTTGTATTTATTTTTTTCTATTGTTTTCTCTCAATAGAGAGAGAAAGAAAAAAAAAGAAATGGTACAGAAAAAATAAAGCACACAAAAATGGGAAAAGATAGCACAAAGTGGAAAAAAATTTTATGATCCCCGTATTTGTGGTCCTTCCAATAAGAATGCAACACTTGTATTTCTTTTTTCTTTTTTTCTCTCTCCAATAGAGAGAGAAAGAAAATGAAAAGAAAAGAAATGGTACATAAAAGAATAAAGCACACAAAAGGGGAAAAGATAGCACAATGTGGAAAAATTTATTATGATCCCCATATTTGTGGACCTTCCAATAAGAATGCAACGCTTGTATTTATTTTTTTTTCTATTTTTTTCTCTCCAATAGAGAGAGAAAGAAAAAAAAGAAATGGTACAGAAAAAATAAAGCACACAAGAAGGGGAAAAGATAGCACAAAGTGGAAAAATTTATTATGATCCCCGTATTTGTGGTCCTTCCAATAAGAATGCAACACTTGTATTTATTTTTTTTTATTTTTTCTCTCTGCAATAGAGAGAGAGAAAGAAAAAAAAATGGTATAGAAAAAATAAAGCACACAAAAAGGGGAAAAGATAGCACAAAGTGGAAAAATTTATTATGATCCCCGTATTTGTCGTCCTTCCAATAAGAATGCAACACTTGTATTTCTTTTTTTTTTTTTTCTCTCTCCAATAGAGAGAGAAAGAAAAAGAAAAGAAAAGAAATGGTACAAAAAGAATAAAGCACACAAAAGGGGAAAAGATAGCACAATGTGGAAAAATTTATTATGATCCCCATATTTGTGGACCTTCCAATAAGAATGCAACACTTGTATTTTTTTTCTATTTTTTTCTCTCCAATAGAGAGAGAAAGAAAAAAAAGAAATGGTACAGAAAAAATAAAGCACACAAGAAGGGGAAAAGATAGCACAAAGTGGAAAAATTTATTATGATCCCCGTATTTGTGGTCCTTCCAATAAGAATGCAACACTTGTAATTATTATTTTTTCTTTTTTCTCTCTGCAATAGAGAGAGAGAAAGAAAAAAAATGGTATAGAAAAAATAAAGCACACAAAAAGGGGAAAAGAAAGCACAAAGTGGAAAAATTTATTATGATCCCCGTATTTGTCGTCCTTCCAATAAGAATGCAACACTTGTATTTAATTTTTTTCTATTTTTTTCTCTCCAATAGAGAGAGAAAGAAAAAAAAAGAAATGGTACAGAATAAATAAAGCACACAAGAATGGGAAAAGATAGCACAAAGTGGAAAAATTTATTATGATCCCCGTATTTGTGGTCCTTCCAATAAGAATGCAACACTTGTATTTTTTTTTCTTTTTTCTCTCTGCAATAGAGAGAGAGAAAGAAAAAAAGAAATAGTACAGAAAAAATAAAGCACACAAAAAGGGGAAAAGATAGCACAAAGTGGAAAAATTTATTATGATCCCTGTATTTGTGGTCCTTCCAATAAGAAAGCAACACTTGTATTTCTTTTTTTTTCTTTTTTTTCTTTTTTTCTCTGTCCAATAGAGAGAGAAAGAAAAAAAATAAATGGTACAGAAAAATAAAGCACACAAAAAGGGGAAAAGATAGCACAAAGTGGAAAAATTTATTATGATCCCGTATTTGTGGTCCTTCCAATAAGAATGCAACACTTGTATTTATTTTTTTTTCTATTGTTTTCTCTCAATAGAGAGAGAAAGAAAAAAAAAAGAAATGGAACAGAAAAAATAAAGCACACAAGAATGGGAAAAGATAGCACAAAGTGGAAAAAAAATTTATGATCCCCGTATTTGTGGTCCTTCCAATAAGAATGCAACACTTGTATTTTTTTTCTGTTTTTCTCTCTCCAATACAGAGAGAAAGAAAAAAAAAGAAATGGTACAGAAAAAATAAAGCACACAAAAAGGGGAAAAGATAGCAGAAAGTGGAAAAATTTATTATGATCCCCGTATTTGTGGTCCTTCCAATAAGAATGCAACACTTGTATTTATTTTTTTTTCTATTTTTTTCTCTCCAATAGAGAGAGAAAGAAAAAAAAGAAATGGTAAAGAAAAAATAAAGCACACAAGAAGGGGAAAAGATAGCACAAAGTGGAAAAATTTATTATGATCCCCGTATTTGTGGTCCTTCCAATAAGAATGCAACACTTGTATTTATTTTTTTTTCTTTTTTCTCTCTGCAATAGAGAGAGAAAGAAAAAAAAATGGTATAGAAAAAATAAAGCACACAAAAAGGGGAAAAGATAGCACAAAGTGGAAAAATTTATTATGATCCCCGTATTTGTCGTCCTTCCAATAAGAATGCAACACTTGTATTTAATTTTTTTCTATTTTTTTCTCTCCAATAGAGAGAGAAAGAAAAAAAAAGAAATGGTACAGAAAAAATAAAGCACACAAGAATGGGAAAAGATAGCACAAAGTAGAAAAATTTATTATGATCCCCGTATTTGTGGTCCTTCCAATAAGAATGCAACACTTGTATTTTTTATTTTTTTATTTTTATTTTTTTCTCTCTCCAATAGAGAGAAAGAAAGAAAAGAAAAGAAAGGGTACAGAAAAAATAAAAACACACAAAAAGGGGAAAATATAGCACAAAGTGGAAAAATTTATTATGATCCCCGTATTTGTGGTCCTTCCAATAAGAATGCAACACTTGTATTTATTTTTTTTTCTTTTTTTCTCTCTGCAATAGAGAGAGAAAGAAAAAAAAAAGAAATGGTATAGAAAAAATAAAGCACACAAAAAGGGGAAAAGATAGCACAGAGTGGAAATATTTATTATGATCCCCGTATTTGTGGTCCTTCCAATAAGAATGCAACACTTGTATTTTTTTTTCTTTTTTCTCTTTGCAATAGAGAGAGAGAAAGAAAAAAAAGAAATAGTACAGAAAAAATAAAGCACACAAAAAGGGGAAAAGATAGCATAAAGTGGAAAAATTTATTATGATCCCTGTATTTGTGGTCCTTCCAATAAGAAAGCAACACTTGTATTTATTTATTTTTCTTTTTTTCTCTCTCCAATACAGAGAGAAAGAAAACAAAAGAAATGGTACAGAAAAAATAAAGCACACAAAAAGGGGAAAATATAGCACAAAGTGGAAAAATTTATTATGATCCCCGTATTTGTGGTCCTTTCAATAAGAATGCAACACTTGTATTTTTTTTTTTTTTTTATCTCCAATAGAGAGAGACAGAAAAAAAAAGAAATGGTACAGAAAAAATAAAGCACACAAAAAGGGGAAAAATAGCACAAAGTGGAAAAATTTATTATGATCCCCGTATTTGTGGTCCTTCCAATAAGAATGTAAAACTTGTATTTATTTTCTTTTTTCTTTTTTTCTCTCTATAATAGAGATAAAGAAAAAAAAGAAATGGTACAGAAAAATAAAGCACACAAAAAGGGAAAAAGATATTTCAAAGTGGAAAAATTTATTACGATCCCCGTATTAGTGGTGCTTCAAATAAGAATGCAACATTTGTATTTAATTTTTCTTTTTTTTTTCTTTTTTTCTCTCTCCAATAGAGAGAAAAAGAATAAAAAGAAATGGTACAGAAAAAATAAAGCACACAAAAAGGGGAAAAGATAGCACAAAGTGGAAAAATTTATTATCATCCCCGTATTTG
Organism: Gastrolobium bilobum; assembly: GCF_033153095.1. Lineage (NCBI taxonomy): Eukaryota > Viridiplantae > Streptophyta > Magnoliopsida > Fabales > Fabaceae > Gastrolobium > Gastrolobium bilobum. The sequence continues at coordinate 3,727 of NW_026899892.1, forward strand.
TCGTCCTTCCAATAAGAATGCAACACTTGTATTTCTTTCTTTTTTTCTTTTTTTTCTTTTTTTCTCTATCCAATAGAGAGAGAAAGAAAAAAAAAAGAAATGGTACAGAAAAATAAAGCACACAAAAAGGGGAAAAGATAGTACAAAGTGAAAAAATTTATTAAAATTATTATGATCCTCGTATTTGTGGTCCTTCCAATAAGAATGCAACACTTGTATTTTTTTCTTTTTCTTTTTTTCTCTATCCAATAGAGAGAAAAAGAAAAAAAAAGAAATGGTACAGAAAAAATAAAGCACACAAAAAGGGGAAAAGATAGCACAAAGTGGAAAAATTTATTATGATCCCCGTATTTGTGGTCCTTCCAATAAGAATGCAACACTTGTATTTATTTATTTTTCTTTTTTTCTCTCTCCAATAGAGAGAGAAAGAAAAAAAAAGAAATGGTACAGAAAAATAAAGCACACAAAAAGGGGAAAAGATAGCACAAAGTGAAAAAATTTATTAAAATTATTATGATCCTCGTATTTGTGGTCCTTCCAATAAGAATGCAACACTTGTATTTTTTTCTTTTTCTTTTTTTCTCTCTCCAATAGAGAGAAAAAGAAAAAAAAAGAAATGGTACAGAAAAAATAAAGCACACAAAAAGGAGAAAAGATAGCACAAAGTGGAAAAATTTATTATGATCCCCGTATTTGTGGTCCTTCCAATAAGAATGCAACACTTGTATTTATTTATTTTTCTTTTTTTCTCTCTGCAATAGAGAGAGAAAGAAAAAAAAAAGAAATTGTACAGAAAAATAAAGCACACAAAAAGGGGAAAAATAGCACAAAGTGGAAAAATTTATTATGATCCCCGTATTTGTGGTCCTTCCAATAAGAATGTAACACTTGTATTTATTTTCTTTTTTCTTTTTTTCTCTCTATAATAGAGATAAAGAAAAAAAAGAAATGGTACAGAAAAAATAAAGCACACAAAAAGGGAAAAAGATATTTCAAAGTGGAAAAATTTATTACGATCCCCGTATTAGTGGTGCTTCAAATAAGAATGCAACATTTGTATTTAATTTTTCTTTTTTTTTTCTTTTTTTCTCTCTCCCATAGAGAGAGAAAGAAAAAAAAAGAAATGGTACAGAAAAAATAAAGTACACAAAAAGGGGAAAAGATAGCACAAAGTGGAAAAATTTATTAAAATTATTATGATCCTCGTATTTGTGGTCCTTCCAATAAGAATGCAACACTTGTATTTATTTTTTTTATTTTTCTTTTTTTCTCTCTCCAATAGAGAGAAAAAGAAAAAAAAGAAATGGTACAGAAAAAATAAAGCACACAAAAAGGGGAAAAGATAGCACAAAGTGGAAAAATTTATTATGATCCCCGTATTTGTCGTCCTTCCAATAAGAATGCAACACTTGTATTTATTTATTTTTCTTTTTTTCTCTCTGCAATAGAGAGAGAAAGAAAAAAGAAATTGTACAGAAAAATAAAGCACACAAAAAGGGGAAAAGATAGCACAAAGTGGAAAAATTTATTATGATCCCCGTATTTGTGGTCCTTCCAATAAGAATGCAACAGTTGTATTTTTATTTTTTTATTTTTTCTCTCTCCAATAGAGAGAGAAAGAAAAGAAAAGAAAAGAAATGGTACAGAAAAAATAAAGCACACAAAAGCACAAATTAGAAAAATTTATTATGATCCCGGTATTTGTGGTCCTTCCAATAAGAATGCAACACTTGTATTTATTTTCTTTTTTCTTTTTTTCTCTCTATAATAGAGAGAAAGAAAAAAAAAGAAATGGTACAGAAAAATAAAGCACGCAAAAAGGGAAAAAGATATTACAAAGTGGAAAAATTTATTACGATCCCCGTATTAGTGGTGCTTCAAATAAGAATGCAACACTTGTATTTATTTTTTTTTTCTTTTTTTCTCTCTCCAATAGAGAGAAAAAGAAAAAAAAGAAATGGTACAGAAAAAATAAAGCACACAAAAAGGGGAAAAGATAGCACAAAGTGGAAAAATTTATTATGATCCCCGTATTTGTGGTCCTTCCAATAAGAATGCAACAGTTGTATTTTTATTTTTTTATTTTTTCTCTCTCCAATAGAGAGAGAGAAAGAAAAGAAAAGAAAAGAAATGGTACAGAAAAAATAAAGCACACAAAAAGGGGAAAAATAGCACAAAGTGGAAAAATTTATTATGATCCCCGTATTTGTGGTCCTTCCAATAAGAATGTAAAACTTGTATTTATTTTCTTTTTTCTTTTTTTCTCTCTATAATAGAGATAAAGAAAAAAAAGAAATGGTACAGAAAAATAAAGCACACAAAAAGGGAAAAAGATATTTCAAAGTGGAAAAATTTATTACGATCCCCGTATTAGTGGTGCTTCAAATAAGAATGCAACATTTGTATTTAATTTTTCTTTTTTTTTTCTTTTTTTCTCTCTCCAATAGAGAGAAAAAGAAAAAAAAGAAATGGTACAGAAAAAATAAAGCACACAAAAAGGGGAAAAGATAGCACAAAGTGGAAAAATTTATTATCATCCCCGTATTTGTCGTCCTTCCAATAAGAATGCAACACTTGTATTTCTTTCTTTTTTTCTTTTTTTTCTTTTTTTCTCTATCCAATAGAGAGAGAAAGAAAAAAAAGAAATGGTACAGAAAAATAAAGCACACAAAAAGGGGAAAAGATAGCACAAAGTGAAAAAATTTATTAAAATTATTATGATCCTCGTATTTGTGGTCCTTCCAATAAGAATGCAACACTTGTATTTTTTTTTTTTTTTTTTTTTTTTCTCTCTCCAATAGAGAGAAAAAGAAAAAAAAGAAATGGTACAGAAAAAATAAAGCACACAAAAAGGGGAAAAGATAGCACAAAGTGGAAAAATTTATTATGATCCCCGTATTTGTGGTCCTTCCAATAAGAATGCAACACTTGTATTTATTTATTTTTCTTTTTTTCTCTCTGCAATAGAGAGAGAAAGAAAAAAAAAGAAATTGTACAGAAAAATAAAGCACACAAAAAGGGGAAAAGATAGCACAAAGTGGAAAAATTTATTATGATCCCCGTATTTGTGGTCCTTCCAATAAGAATGCAACAGTTGTATTTTTATTTTTTTATTTTTTCTCTCTCCAATAGAGAGAGAGAAAGAAAAGAAAAGAAAAGAAATGGTACAGAAAAAATAAAGCACACAATTGGGGAAAAGATAGCACAATGTGGAAAAATTTATTATGATCCCCATATTTGTGGACCTTCCAATAAGAATGCAACACTTGTATTTATTTTTTTTCTTTTTTTTTCTCTCTCCAATACAGAGAGAAAGAAAAAAAAAAGAAATGGTACAGAAAAAATAAAGCACACAAAAAGGGGAAAAATAGCACAAAGTGGAAAAATTTATTATGATCCCCGTATTTGTGGTCCTTCCAATAAGAATGTAACACTTGTATTTATTTTCTTTTTTATTTTTTTCTCTCTATAATAGATATAAAGAAAAAAAAGAAATGGTACAGAAAAAATAAAGCACACAAAAAGGGAAAAAGATATTTCAAAGTGGAAAAATTTATTACGATCCCCGTATTAGTGGTGCTTCAAATAAGAATGCAACATTTGTATTTAATTTTTCTTTTTCTTTTTTTTATTTTTTATTCTCTCCCATAGAGAGAGAAAGAAAAAAAGAAATGGTACAGAAAAAATAAAGTACACAAAAAGGGGAAAAGATAGCACAAAGTGGAAAAATTTATTAAAATTATTATGATCCTCGTATTTGTGGTCCTTCCAATAAGAATGCAACACTTGTATTTATTTTTTTTATTTTTCTTTTTTTCTCTCTCCAATAGAGAGAAAAAGAAAAAAAAGAAATGGTACAGAAAAAATAAAGCACACAAAAAGGGGAAAAGATAGCACAAAGTGGAAAAATTTATTATGATCCCCGTATTTGTCGTCCTTCCAATAAGAATGCAACACTTGTATTTATTTATTTTTCTTTTTTTCTCTCTGCAATAGAGAGAAAGAAAAAAAAAGAAATTGTACAGAAAAATAAAGCACACAAAAAGGGAAAAAGATATTTCAAAGTGGAAAAATTTATTACGATCCCCGTATTAGTGGTGCTTCAAATAAGAATGCAACATTTGTATTTAATTTTTCTTTTTCTTTTTTTTCTTTTTTTCTCTCTCCCATAGAGAGAGAAAGAAAAAAAAAGAAATGGTACAGAAAAAATAAAGAACACAAAAAGGGGAAAAGATAGCACAAAGTGGAAAAATTTATTAAAATTATTATGATCCTCGTATTTGTGGTCCTTCCAATAAGAATGCAACACTTGTATTTATTTTTTTTATTTTTCTTTTTTTCTCTCTCCAATAGAGAGAAAAAGAAAAAAAAGAAATGGTACAGAAAAAATAAAGCACACAAAAAGGGGAAAAGATAGCACAAAGTGGAAAAATTTATTATGATCCCCGTATTTGTGGTCCTTCCAATAAGAATGCAACACTTGTATTTATTTATTTTTCTTTTTTTCTCTCTGCAATAGAGATAGAAAGAAAAAAAAGGAAATTGTACAGAAAAATAAAGCACAAAAAAAGGGGAAAAGATAACACAAAGTGGAAAAATTTATTATGATCCCCGTATTTGTGGTCCTTCCAATAAGAATGCAACACTTGTGTTTAATTTTTTTTTCTTCTTTTCTCTCTCCAAGAGAGAGAGAAAGAAAAAAAAAGAAATGGTACAGAAAAAATAAAGCACACAAAAAGGGGAAAAGATAGCACAATGTGGAAAAATTTATTATGATCCCCATATTTGTGGACCTTCCAATAAGAATGCAACTCTTGTATTTATTTTTTTTTCTTTTTTTCTCTCTCCAATACAGAGAGAAAGAAAAAAAAAAGAAATGGTACAGAAAAAATAAAGCACACAAAAATGGGAAAAATAGCACAAAGTGGAAAAATTTATTATGATCCCCGTATTTGTGGTCCTTCCAATAAGAATGTAACACTTGTATTTATTTTCTTTTTTCTTTTTTTCTCTCTATAATAGAGATAAAGAAAAAAAAGAAATGGTACAGAAAAAATAAAGCACACAAAAAGGGAAAAAGATATTTCAAAGTGGAAAAATTTATTACGATCCCCGTATTAGTGGTGCTTCAAATAAGAATGCAACATTTGTATTTAATTTTTCTTTTTCTTTTTTTTCTTTTTTTCTCTCTCCCATAGAGAGAGAAAGAAAAAAAAAGAAATGGTACAGAAAAAATAAAGTACACAAAAAGGGGAAAAGATAGCACAAAGTGGAAAAATTTATTAAAATTATTATGATCCTCGTATTTGTGGTCCTTCCAATAAGAATGCAACACTTGTATTTTTTTTTTTTTTTTTTTTCTCTCTCCAATAGAGAGAAAAAGAAAAAAAAGAAATGGTACAGAAAAAAAAAAGCACACAAAAAGGGGAAAAGATAGCACAAAGTGGAAAAATTTATTATGATCCCCGTATTTGTCGTCCTTCCAATAAGAATGCAACACTTGTATTTATTTTTTTTTTTTATTTTTTTTCTTAGTTTCTCTATCCAATAGAGAGAGAAAGAAAAAAAAAAGAATTGGTACAGAAAAATAAAGCACACAAAAAGGGGAAAAGATAGCACAAAGTGGAAAAATTTATTAAAATTATTATGATCCTCGTATTTGTGGTCCTTCCAATAAGAATGCAACACTTGTATTTTTTTTTTTTTTTTATTTTTTCTCTCTCCAATAGAGAGAAAAAGAAAAAAAAAGAAATGGTACAGAAAAAATAAAGCACACAAAAAGGGGAAAAGATAGCACAAAGTGGAAAAATTTATTATGATCCCCGTATTTGTGGTCCTTCCAATAAGAATGCAACACTTGTATTTATTTATTTTTCTTTTTTTCTCTCTGCAATAGAGAGAGAAAAAAAAAAAGAAATTGTACAGAAAAATAAAGCACACAAAAAGGGAAAAAATAGCACAAAGTGGAAAAATTTATTATGATCCCCGTATTTGTGGTCCTTCCAATAAGAATGTAACACTTGTATTTATTTTCTTTTTTCTTTTTTTCTCTCTATAATAGAGAGAAAGAAAAAAAAGAAATGGTACAGAAAAAATAAAGCACACAAAAAGGGAAAAAGATATTTCAAAGTGGAAAAATTTATTACGATCCCCGTATTAGTGGTGCTTCAAATAAGAATGCAACATTTGTATTTAATTTTTCTTTTTTTTTTTCTTTTTTTCTCTCTCCCATAGAGAGAGAAAGAAAAAAAAAGAAATGGTACAGAAAAAATAAAGTACACAAAAAGGGGAAAAGATAGCACAAAGTGGAAAAATTTATTAAAATTATTATGATCCTCGTATTTGTGGTCCTTCCAATAAGAATGCAACACTTGTATTTATTTTTTTTATTTTTCTTTTTTTCTCTCTCCAATAGAGAGAAAAAGAAAAAAAAGAAATGGTACAGAAAAAATAAAGCACACAAAAAGGGGAAAAGATAGCACAAAGTGGAAAAATTTATTATGATCCCCGTATTTGTCGTCCTTCCAATAAGAATGCAACACTTGTATTTATTTTTTTTTCTTTTTTTCTCTCTGCAATAGAGAGAGAGAAAAAAAAAAGAAATTGTACAGAAAAATAAAGCACACAAAAAGGGGAAAAGATAGCACAAAGTGGAAAAATTTATTATGATCCCCGTATTTGTGGTCCTTCCAATAAGAATGCAACAGTTGTATTTTTATTTTTTTATTTTTTCTCTCTCCAATAGAGAGAGAGAGAAAAAGAAAAGAAAAGAAAAGAAATGGTACAGAAAAAATAAAGCACACAATTGGGGAAAAGATAGCACAATGTGAAAAAATTTATTATGATCCCCATATTTGTGGACCTTCCAATAAGAATGCAACTCTTGTATTTATTTTTTTTTTCTTTTTTTCTCTCTCCAATACAGAGAGAGAAAAAAAAAAAGAAATGGTACAGAAAAAATAAAGCACACAAAAAGGGGAAAAATAGCACAAAGTGGAAAAATTTATTATGATCCCCGTATTTGTGGTCCTCCTTCCAAAGAATGTAAAACTTGTATTTATTTTCTTTTTTCTTTTTTTCTCTCTATAATAGAGATAAAGAAAAAAAAAGAAATGGTACAGAAAAATAAAGCACACAAAAAGGGAAAAAGATATTTCAAAGTGGAAAAATTTATTACGATCCCCGTATTAGTGGTGCTTCAAATAAGAATGCAACATTTGTATTTTTTTTTTCTCTCTCCAATAGAGAGAGAAAAAAAAAAAAGAAATGGTACAGAAAAAATAAAGCACACAAAAAGGGGAAAAGATAGCACAAAGTGGAAAAATTTATTATGATCCCCGTATTTGTGGTCCTTCCAATAAGAATGCAACACTTGTATTTCTTTTTTTTTCTTTTTTTCTCTATCCAATAGAGAGAGAAAGAAAAAAAAAGAAATGGTACAGAAAAATAAAGCACACAAAAAGGGGAAAAGATAGCACAAAGTGAAAAAATTTATTAAAATTATTATGATCCTCGTATTTGTGGTCCTTCCAATAAGAATGCAACACTTGTATTTTTTTTTTTTTCTTTTTTTCTCTCTCCAATAGAGAGAAAAAGAAAAAAAAGAAATGGTACAGAAAAAATAAAGCACACAAAAAGGGGAAAAGATAGCACAAAGTGGAAAAATTTATTATGATCCCCGTATTTGTGGTCCTTCCAATAAGAATGCAACACTTGTATTTATTTATTTTTCTTTTTTTCTCTCTGCAATAGAGAGAGAAAGAAAAAAAAAGAAATTGTACAGAAAAATAAAGCACACAAAAAGGGGAAAAGATAGCACAAAGTGGAAAAATTTATTATGATCCCCGTATTTGTGGTCCTTCCAATAAGAATGCAACAGTTGTATTTTTATTTTTTTATTTTTTCTCTCTCCAATAGAGAGAGAGAGAAAGAAAAGAAAAGAAAAGAAATGGTACAGAAAAAATAAAGCACACAATTGGGGAAAAGATAGCACAATGTGGAAAAATTTATTATGATCCCCATATTTGTGGACCTTCCAATAAGAATGCAACACTTGTATTTATTTTTTTTCTTTTTTCTCTCTCCAATACAGAGAGAAAGAAAAAAAAAAGAAATGGTACAGAAAAAATAAAGCACACAAAAAGGGGAAAAATAGCACAAAGTGGAAAAATTTATTATGATCCCCGTATTTGTGGTCCTTCCAATAAGAATGTAACACTTGTATTTATTTTCTTTTTTATTTTTTTCTCTCTATAATAGAGATAAAGAAAAAAAAGAAATGGTACAGAAAAAATAAAGCACACAAAAAGGGAAAAAGATATTTCAAAGTGGAAAAATTTATTACGATCCCCGTATTAGTGGTGCTTCAAATAAGAATGCAACATTTGTATTTAATTTTTAGCACAAAGTGCAAAAAATTATTATCATCCTCGTATTTGTGGTCCTTCCAATAAGTATGCAACACTTGTATTTTTCTATTTTTCTCTCTCCAATAGAGAGAGAAAGAAAAAAAGAAATGG
>NW_026899893.1:0-12602 GCF_033153095.1 Gastrolobium bilobum
AATCAAAATAATATTTAACATGTGAATAAAATACGCTGCTGTAGATTCTATGTTTAAAAAGTTTGCTAATTGTTTTGTGTACTTCATGATATATTATTGCTATGTTCTCATTGAATAGGTGTATTGCTGCTTGGAAGAATGTGATTAATTATTTTCTTAAGGAACTTGAGAATTGATGTTTTTCTTGCATAAGGTCTTATACTGTAATTTCTAATTTTCCCGTTTAAATGCAGAATGAACTGTAATTGAAATTTTGAATATAATTAATTGTGAACGTGATTTATGAAGGCTTGGTCTATTTTGGTGGTTATGCGTGATAGCTGTGTAAGATTGAAAAATGTATCAATGATTGGAAAGTCATATCATGGTTAATGGATCCTCTGATCAGTGGAGTCAATTACATCCGAGGTACCTAGGACAACGGAAAGCTCGAGGAAGTTTTCCTCATATGGGTGTTTTGACGAGCTGCATGAGGGGTACCACTTAACATGATATGTCGGTAAGGCGGGATAGAAATTGTTTGATTTTATAAGGACTCCGTTTATTTGAAATTTAGAATGTAATGTACTCTGTTCTACTTACTTGATTTCCTGTAGGAAATGGAAATAGAATTGTGTAGGAGATATTGTTAATTGATGGTATTTCACTTTAACTGAACCCCGACATTTTTAGGAAATTTGATTTAGGCCACTGACTTGCTAAATTGCCTTGATATGAAAACCTTTAAATTATGATCAGTTGAATAGTAGTAGAGTGTGACCTGAAGGGTGAGTAATAATATAGTGATCGTGAGGAGCAATCTGTCTGTTGTTATGTTCTATGTCATGTGTTGCAATTTTGTTTTGTTAGGAGTAAGTTTAGAAAAGTCTATTTCCTTTCATGTAAATAAAAACTTGACTATATATATATGTTATGAGGATCCTGGTCAGTAATCATGGTATGTAGGCCGCCTATGACTTGGCTCTGGGGGCTGTATCAAGCAGAGGTAGTGTTGACTGTCTATGGCTCGAACCTGGAAGTCACACAGGTGTAACCGTCTACGGCTTTGACCCTGGGGTCACACAAAGATGATTTGATGATACTATGTTTATGCTGCGTGTCGTATTAACCGAAATAATGCTCGATGACTGTGTAGATGCGCATCTGAATGTAACATAATGTAAGGTAGGAATGAGTTCGTATTAGAGGTTTGAAGTAGGCAGATTTTTAAATGGTAAGACGAAGTTTGAGGACAAACTTCAAAACAAGTTGGGGAGAGTGTAACATCCCGTCTAATTAGGGATCTATTTAAATTGCAATTCCGGATATGGTAGAGTATTTGCCTTCGGATTAAGTAAAGGTTTGCCTTAGAATGGAGTTAAATTAAATTAGGGAAAATTATTTGTATTACCATGGAAGGTGAATGTTTACTTTAGGCATGTGAAATTCTAATTATGAGTATAAGAATAATTTAATTATAACGTATAACTATTCCCCCAAGAATGAAATTAAATTCAATTTGATGAAGTATTCGAACAATAATTATAATGAATATTTAATTTAGGCGTTTGACACCCTTGTTAAAAATATAGGATCAAATTAAGATAAAATATAGCAAGCATAACACTACTTAGAGTATTAGGAGTACTCATTAAAGGTAGGTGATTAATTTTATTACAAGAATAAACACTTAGTTAATGATTGGAGGATACATAAAATGTTAAGGTACATAAAATAATAAAGCAAGGATTAATTCTTAATATAGGAGTACATTGGACTTATCTATATTTGGACTCAATTCCCCTTTAGGGCCTCGGCCCAAGGGTCCTCTTGGAGGGCTTAGGTCAACCATGATCCATTAGGTTTTATTATTAATCATTTAATAAGGTTTGTAGAGTACTAAAGCATTAGCCAAGTGGAAACACATGATAACATCTAACCACCTTATCCCTCCATCATTGGTGCGTTAGGATTGAAAGAGGATTCTGACCAATTGGTGTGTGTGTTAAATCCAAGTCAGCTTTATTTAGCATGCATCCAATAGGGAAAGAGAGTTATCTTGATGCATGAAATTTCATTGGGCAAGAGTCAGCCCCATCAGCCAACCTTATCCCCCTCAATGGTGCGCATAAGGGTAGTAGACTAAATCTGAGTAAGGAAATTAATTCTGAATGCTAATTAATCTTGGACTCTCCCTTTCCTCTCGGCACATCACATTGCCACAGCAATTCAGAAATCAAAAATTCAGAGAAGCAGAAACCAAAACACGTCCCCAAACACCTTCCGAGTTCATTTTCCTCACATAGCCGATTGAACCTTCCACCTCCAAGTTTGCTTGTCCATTTTATTTTCTCCATCAGCCACCGAGACCGTGACTGTTCTAAGAGGGGAAATCATCACCTCAACTTCATTGCTTTTCCCTTCCCATTCAGCCGAAGCAGCCATCATCTAGGAGCTGGGCAACGAGCCTTGAAGAGTATATGTTCACCCTTGCATGCAACCTAAACCGTGGTCTTAGGAGGGTAGGAGAGGAAAGGCTATAGCATCGACCTTGGGGATTACCTACTTGGCCGATTGTGGCACTTGGGTTGTTGCTAAGAGGTATTGTAGCATGATCTGAATTCTTGGTTCTTTCTCTGTTTCGGTTTTGGTACATAGGCTAGGAAATGATTTTCGGTTTGTCATTTTTCTGAATTTGGTCGGTCGTACAAATGGTAAGAATTAAATGCATGCAAATGAATGAACAAGTCTCAAAACCTCCTTCTTGTTCCCCTCACTATTTAGCTGTGGCGAGCACCATGAGCAGATGCCACTTTTGTCTATCATTCCTCACTGTTTATGTCCGGTTGGCAAGGATGTTTTAGGAGGGTAATTCTTTTGTCACACTCTCGGTTCGGTCATTGTCTAACTTCTAGGAAGAATTATTTCTCGTGCATGTGTTTAAAATCAGTGAAGACTGCCTATCTAGCTGCTCAATCCGAAACTATATGTGTGTGGACATTGGGTTTCCTCACGGTTAGCTGGGAGATAATTCCTTTTTGAAACCAGAAAATTAATTTAGAATGAGAATCTTTAAGGCTGAATGGGTGCAGGGTTGATAAGTATAGGAAACCGATGGAATGTAAGTATTGTTGAACATGGTTAATTAAAAAATAAAAGAGTGGCATACAATTGATAGGCAGGACCGATTGGGTATACACAAAAAGAACTTTGGAGATTTTGTTTTGCTAGCAATTGTTGAAATAAAAACTTAGGCAGTGAACCATTAGTTGGGATGCTTGATAAATTGAATAAAATACAAAGAATGAGAAGAATGAAAAATAAAGCCCCCACGGTTAAATTGTTATGCTGATTGCCACGCTAGGAAGATGTACCCAATAACCCTTGTATTATAATTAATTGCGTAGCAGGTTTAAAGAACTTTTTAGCGCACACATGACCTAGGAGAGTTATTATGTGGGCCTGATATTCCGTGAGCATTTTCCTTGGTAAGAACCGAACCCTTGGAGTTAAGGAATTTAGGGACAACATGCTCTAGGCCTCCTTGCCGTACCCTAGGCTTAGTGGGGTTGGCTATTTAAATAAAACTCTGAATATTTTTATACTAAGGGAGCCAAACCTGCATGTGTTGGATTTCATCATTAAAATGAGCTAGTAAATCTATAAGATGGCAGAAATTTCATTCCGTAAAATAACCATGAAAACCGAATTGGTATATTAACGTAAGTAAGAAAGTACTCTACAGTAGGAGCTATGGGAAACCGGTCACAGAATAAAAATGAGAAGCATGAAAATTGTTGATGAATTATAGGAATGGCTTGGAACCAATTCTGATTTGTCACACATGTATTTTAGGTGCACATAATTCTTATTGAGTGAGCTGAATTTTGGTGCTGTTGATTATTGCTTGGACCCAAGGTATGTGTAGGCGGTATTACCTAATGTGACTATTGGCTAGTGTATGGAATTGTGATGTGTTGCTCACATTTTTTGTAACACCCTCTCTTATAGGCCTCCAAGAGAGTTGTTTGCTAAGCGGAATTAGAGTTCTTTAATAGTATTTTAGAGACTGAAAAAAATTCGCTTTTACAATGCCAATTAAAACAAAAGAGGGGTTCTGGTTGATTACAAAAATCAGAGTACACAAAATTTCCTAAACTTATTAAAAATATAAATTTCCTGATAGACCTTGCTGTCTTTAAAAATTCGTATAAAATCCAGTTCAACGATTCAAAAATATATTCTTTGTCATCTGGAAACTAGACATCTGGGGTTTCACGTTCATATAAAATAATAGTGATTTGGAGTTCGTTTGCCCCTCGAAACATAACTCGCAAAATGAGCGATAAAATAGTGAAAATATCACAAACGTCCTGGTTGGTAAAATTCATAATAAATCGAGCTTTCAGAATTTCTTTACAAGGTTTATATATAATGAAACTAGACACCTGGGCTACGCGTGCATATAAATTATAAGAAAATAGGAGGTCCGTAGCTCTAGTACGACAACTTACAAAGTGCTCGCAAAGACTTTTCAAAACTCAGCATTTAGATAACATGTCAAAATCCTTTTCGCAAACGTTTCAACATCTGTTTCCAAGATACTTGCTGGTCATAAAATCGTAATGCAATAATAAAATCATAGTTCACAGTAATAAAAGCTTCTCAATTTCATACAGTCATCCATAAAATATCACATCAATAGCAGCATGCCCAAAACAGTAGAAACCAACAGCAAATATCCAAGTCCTCAAAAGCTTTTACGTCCTCCTGCCATTTTGTAAAAATAGCAACCCCAAAGGGGTGAGAGAAAATCCCAGTAGTGTGGCAACAAAACCATAATGCAACAATATTAACTAGGCACAAAATCATAAATAGTCACTTCAAACATGTAATCCTTTTCATCATATATCATAACGCGTATATAACGCCCTTTTTCCTTTACGCTCATAGCACCGTCGTGCGCGTAGCATCACAGTGGGTATTCCTAATGGCTCCCATGAAGGTGAATCCCACTGTGGAACCTATGCGGACTGAAGCCAAGTGTCCCCTCTCCTGGTACCAGGCATGCCTATATGATGCATGCTCAGTCACATGTCCTCAATACAAATATATATATATTCAAGATGTCATGAATCAAGTATACATGCCATGTTATGCAATCGCACCCAACAGAAAAATGTCTTATGATGTAAAATGCATGCATATATAATATCGTCCTTTCATATTCTTACCATTGGCTCATCATCATCATAACATACATAGAACAAATGTGAGCAACACATCACAATTCCATACACTAGCCAATAGTCACATTAGGTAATACCGCCTACACATACCTCGTACGTCGAAATTTAAGTTACCAACAAGCAGTGATATAGTCCAACTTCTCAAGGATTTTTCGTACCTAGTTTACAGTATAATCAATCAGTGTACATTCAATTTATTCATCAAATTCCCAAACTTAATAATTCCTATAGCATTCGACCCCAAGGTTCTTTTTCAATAAATTCATTTTTGATTCTAATTCAACCTTTATACATTTTCAACAGTGAGTAATTCTTTTAATAACTCCACTAGGGCAGAATCGGTTTTCATGCTTCATCTACCAAAATTTTTCTAACTTTAATTAAATAAAATACAACAGCCCTATTTTTATTAATTAGAGACAAATCCTATCACTTTTATCCTAGCTAAGTTCGGTTTTAACATCTACCAAAATGTTTTTAATTCAATTTCCTACTCCTCTCCCTAATGGTGCGCTAACAACACAACAAGAGAAATATACAGCAGGCTGTCTAGCTACATTTTCCAGCGCAAAGCAGGGAGCAATAAAACCAACATACAGTAACGTTTCATAAAAATTAATATGACATGTTGTCTAGTGAGTTTTACAGCGAAACAGAGGGCATAAAATCATTATACAGCAGCGTTTTTCCAACAAAGGTTCATATACATCATGTTTTATTTTAACACAAGCATAACTTAGTTCGTATAAAATTTTACCAACTACGTTTTTTTTTTTTTTAACATAATCAACAAACCAGAACAGCAGTAGGGGAAAGGAAAGTTCGGCTATGTGTTTACCTCAAGCCCCGCCAATAAATCCAAAACTAGAACAACACCTATTCCCTAATTCCCACGAACGTCAAACTCACATCTTCATGAAGAAGACCGTGCGCACAAGCAAGGAAAGAAGGATTGCTTAAGTTAGTACCCACATGCAATGGAATATCTTAATCAAATAACCGTTGAAAAAGAAAAACAATAAGAAGGGGCTATACAATACCTCCTTAGACACTACTACACGGCTGAACCAATGAAGGAATGTTACGTTGAGCTACCCTTGCTTACTGCTCATAAGCTTTCGGTCACAAGGTAGGGGGAATAAAGGAAACGTTGCACAAGACAATAACTTGGTTGTGGAATTCTTTAGTGATGAACTTGGTTTTCTTAGCAAGAATAAGAGGGGAAAAGTTATGGAATTAAAATTCCGGTTTAGAGGTAGAGGATAGGAGGGGAAGGTGAGGTTATCTCTTAGTGTTCCTTCTATGGTGGTGTCACAGTTTAAGGGAAGTGAGGGGGTGGTAAGGGTTCAATTGGTTCTGTTACAAGAGTCCCAAACTCAACCTAGTCTTCTACACTTCAGCTCATAAAGGATGAAAAGGGTGAGGAGTTTAGAGCTGATTTAAAGTGGCTTAATGTTCAAAATTTCTTATTGACCTTAGTCTCTCCCTTATACGCTCAAAAGGTGAGTTGTGGTGGCAAGTTTTCCCAATGGTGATACATGCAAGCTGACATCCTGGGGCTGATTGGATGCATAAAATAAAGGCTGAATTAGGTTGGAAGCTGCAGCAAGTAAGGTCAGCTTTTGCTCTTGTTTAGGCGCATGTGAGGAGGGAAAGAGAAGTGATCGACTTGAGTCTTCATGAAGGGATTGAAGTCAGAATTTTCTGATGCTTATACTTCTACCTAGGCGCACATGAGGGGTAAGGTGTGATGTTTTTTCTGCCCAATTAGGCAACATGCAAATCTGCCCACAAGTCTCTTATTGGTTGTATGTTAACAAAGCTGAGTTGGTTTAGTTAAAGGGACAAGGCATCAGCCTTCTTTTCGGCCCAAAATTAACGCAAGGCCCAAAGGAATGGAAGGCTGAATTGGTTGCCAAGTGGAGATTACAATCCATTAAAAATTGCCGTGTAGGATTTCTTAGAGGAGGATAAGGTTGTGACCAAATGTGGGGTGTGTGGGCTGAATTTATGGACTCTTCTCAAGCCCTATGGGTTCAGCCAAGCATGGAGAAATTGGACTCAAAGATCATACTAATCTAATGGTGTTCAAGGACTAGCCCAATTTATAATTTAAATACTAATTCTAAAATTTATAAGTTCCCTAACCTTATAAATATTTTTGTTTCCTTACATGTTACCACACATTATTCTTATCTCTTTTATGAGGCCTCTCATGCGTAAAGATAAATCGTTACCCTTCATCATAATCCTACAAATTTTCCTACACAATAGAGATCCTCTATGAACAACTATATAATTTAAGCATTAGCAACCCCACATGTAGTTCGACTTTTCACATGTAATTCTAATGTCTCATGGTATTTTATGTATCTTCACTAATTACGTGGGATGTTACACTTGTTCTATGTATGTTATGATGATGATGAGCCAATGGTAAGAATATGAAAGGATGATATGAAATATGCATGCATTTTACATCATAATACATTTTTCTGTTGGGTGCGATTGCATAACATGGCATGTATACTTGATTCATGACATCTTGAATATATATATAATTTTATTGAGGACATGTGATTGAGCATGCATCATATAGGCATGCCTGGTACCAGGAGAGGGGACACTTGGCTTCAGTCCGCATAGGTTCCACAGTGGGATTCACCTTCATGGGAACCATTAGGAATACCCACTATGATGCTACGCGCACGACGGTGTTATGAGCGTAAAGGAAAAAGGGCGTTATATACGCGTTATGATATATAATGAAAAGGATTAAATGTTTGAAGTGACTATTTATGATTTTGTGCCTAGTTAATATTGTTGCATTATGGTTTTGTTGCCACACTACTGGGATTTTCTCTCACCCCTTTGGGGCTGCTATTTTTACAAAATGGCAGGAGGACGTAAAAGCTTTTGAGGATTTGGATATTTGCTGTTGGCTTCTACTGTTTGGGCATGCTGCTATTGATGTGATATTTTATGGATGACTGTATGAAATTGAGAAGCTTGTATTACTGTGAACTATGATTTTATTATTGCATTACGATTTTATGACCAGCAAGTATTTTGGAAACAGATGTTGAAACGTTTGCGAAAAGGATTTTGACATGTTATCTAAATGCTGAGTTTTGAAAAGTCTTTGCGAGCACTTTGTAAGTTGTCGTACTGGGGTTACGGACCTCCGATTTTCTTATAATTTGTATGCACGCGTAGCCCCGGGTGTCTAGTTTCATTATATACAAACCTTGCAAAGAAATTCTGAAAGATCGATTTATTATGAATTTTACCAGCCAGGACATGTGTGATATTTCCCATATTTTCTCTCTTATTTTGCGAGTTATGTTTCGAGGGGAAAACAAACTCCAAATCACTATTATTTTATATGAATGTGAAGCCCCAGATGTCTAGTTTCTAGATTACAAAGAATATATTTTTGAATCGTTGAACTGGATTTTATACGAATTTTTAAAGACAGAAAGGTCTATCAGGAAATTTATATTTTTAGTAAGTTGAAGAAATTTTGCGTATTCTGATTTTAGTAATTAACCAGATCCCCTCTTTAGTTTTAATTGGCAATGTAAAAGCGATTTTTTTCAGTCTCTAAAATACTATTAAAGAACTATAATTCCGCTTAGCAAACAACTCTCTTGGAGGCCTACAAGAGAGGGTGTTACAAAACCTCACTGTATTCGAATACTTATTCAAAGGTATCCGAATACTTTTCTTCCCATAAAAGTATTCCAATACTCCTGCCATGAGTATTCGACTACCAGATTAAAACTACCATTTCAACTCATGACCAAATACTCTAAGATTTTACTATGTTAAACTAGACATCTCAAGCTTTCCAACGACATATCTTATGCCTCAATCAAAGTTGTTTAACTCCGGTTATGATTTTTGCAAAGTTCCTACAACAAGCTGAATTTCCAGCAATAGGGTCTCGACTTCAAATATACACTGAGAGAAATCCAATTATCCAATGGATCTGAAAATTTACAGGTTTGTAGCCCTATGTGTTAGCTTCACATAGGTCTAAATCTCCCTCTATTTAGAGCTCTGAGGCTCGAGATATCGCAATTTTACTAAACTAGGTCGTTGTTGTCTCGTGAAGTATTCGATTACTGCCTTTTTCCAGGAAGTATTCGAATACTGCCCGAAAAGTATTCGAATACTTCTTCGACAGAATGCATAAAACTAAGTTTTAAAGGTAAAATCGACCTCCAATGATCCAAACTCGATTTGGAGTCCAAAAACTCCTTAAACATATGTTTATTAACATGTTATGAACCCAGAAACACCTTCCTTTTATCAAATGGTTCAAGTTACGATTTTTAATTGCTTAAACAAACTTAAAACATCAAAATACACAAGGGTGATCATGGTATACCTTCCAATGCACCAAAACTCCGAAAATGAGGTAACTTGGAGCTCCAAACTCAGCTCCAAGGTTCTGACTTGGTTCAAAAACGAAAGTGGCACACCAAACTTGGTCCTTTAAGCCAAAAGATCACTTCTTGGCACCACAAATGACATGAACAAAGGTTTAACCCTCACAACTCAGAATCACAGCTCCTTAAGCCCCACAAATACTAAACCTAAACTCAGAAAGAGGTTCTCTACTCACCACCAAGGCCAGCCCTTACTCACTCAAGTGTTTGGGAGAAGATTCAATGAAGAACAAGGAAGAAAAGGCCACTTGGCTCACAACGTGCAAGGTGACCAGCAATGGAACAGTACCAAAGGGCTGATCAGCCTCCAAAGGTCACGTAGAAATAGAATAACTTAGGGTTTCGAGCCCAAAAGTCATATATATAGCTCACTTAACCTCAAACACACAGTATTAGCAAAAATAGCTACGCCTAGCATTTTAATCCCAAACTTAGAATTCTGAACCTACTCAATTTTACAAGATTTATCGTTTTTTTCTTATATTTTTTAGAGTACCTTTCTGGTAGGCGCTTTTCATAGCCAGTATCAGTTTATGGCACAAGTTCTCATTATTTTAACTTGAAACTCATTTTACAAGTCCTATGTATTATTCTAAGAATTATCATGCACTTATTATAATTTTCCGGGATACTTTTTCAGTACGCATTTATACCGACTAGCAGAACCGGTATCCACGCTTTTCGTCCGAAAAACGACTTTCAACATTATTACTCACTTACTATAATTATTAGAGCCTCATAATAATTATTAGGGTCAATTATGGAATTATCTCATAATTAACTAATTAATTTTCTTAATTAGCGGTGCGGGTTCTTACATGTCACCTTCCACCGAGCTCCGAACCTTGTCAGAGGTACTGTTTCCATTGGTGGAATTGTGGTTGATGTTTTGTTTGATTCTAGGGCTACGCATTCGTTTGTGGCAACCCCGATTGCTTTGGGGCTTGTGTTGCCCGTGTTTGTGCTTCTCCACCGTTGCGGGTGACTACCGCCACCGGAGAAAAGTGTGATGCTACCACTATACATCGAGATGTCGTGTTTCAGTGGGAGGGTCGTGACTTCTCGGTAGATCTGGTAGGATTGTCGATGGCTAATTTGGAAATCATCCTTGGCAAGGATTGGTTGTCCAAGTATTGTTTTTTGATTGATTGGTTGTTGTGCAATGGACAGGAAGAACTCCTGAAGAGTGTACCTGGGAGCGAGAGGACGAACTTCTCCGACAGCATCCCGACTTCACAGAAAGGTATATTCTGATTTTGAGAACAAAATCCTTAAAAATGTGGGGTGAATGTAAGAACCCGCACCGTTAATTAAGGAGATTAATTAATTAATTAATTATGAGAAATTAGGAAATGATTTCATAATTGACCCTAATAATTATTATGAGGCTTAAATAAACATAGTAAGTGGGTAATAATGCTGAAAGTCGCTTTTCGAACGAAAAACGCAGATACCGGTTCTACTACTCAATATAAATGCGTACCAAAAAAGTATCCCGGAAAATTATAAAAAGTACATGATAATTACTAGAATAATATATAGGACTTGGAAAACGAGTTTCAAGTCAAAATAATGAGAACGGGTGCCAGAACTGATACTGGCTATAGAAAAGCGCGTACCGAAAAAGTGCTCCGAAAAATAAAATAAAAATATGAAAATTCTTAGAAAAATGAGTAGGTTAAGAACCCTGAGTTTGAGATTAAAATGCTAAGCATAGCTATTTTTACTAATACTGTGTGTTTGATGTTAAGTGAGCTATATATATGACTTTTGGGCTCAAATCCCTAGGTTATTCTTTTCCTACGTGACCTTTGGAGGTTGATCAGCCCTTTGGTATTGTTCCATTGCTGGTCACCTTGCATCTTGTGAGCCAAGTGGCCTTTTCTTCCTTATTCTTCATTGAATCTTCTCCCAAACACTTGAGTGAGTAAGGGCTGGCCTTGGTGGTGAGTAGGGAGCCTCTTTCTGAGTTTAGGTTCAGCATTTGTGGGGCTTAAGGAGCTGTGATTCTGAGTTGTGAGGGTTAAAAATTTGTTCATGTCATTTGTGGTGCCAAGAAGTGATCTTTTGGCTTAAAGGACCAAGCTTGGTGTGCCACTTTCGTTTTTGAACCAAGTCAGAACCTTGGAGCTGTGTTTTGAGCTCCAAGTTACCTCATTTTTGGAGTCTTGGTGCCTTGGAGGTATTCATGGTCATCCTTTGTGCATTTTAAGGCCTAAAGCTTGTTTAATCAATTAATAAGTGAAACTTTAACTATTTGAGTAAAGGAATGTGTTTTTGGGTTCATAACATGTTGGAGTATATCTGTTTAGGGAGTCATTGGACTCCCAATCGCTTTTGGACCTTTGAATTTGGCATTTTGCAGAAGTTGGCTCGAATTTCTACATTCTGTTGGAGAAGTATTCGAATACTTTTCATGTAGTTTTCGAATACTTGTCCTTGGTAATCGAATACTCCTTGCAGGAGTTTTGCAATACTTTTCTGGGAAGAAAATTATTCGAATACTGGAAAGTATACGAATACAACAAGGTTTGGTATTCGGATACTGAGGTATTCGAATACTGGGGGGGTAAAAGTATTCGGATACTTGGTAGTATTCAAATACTTTCTGGAGAGCTGGAGTATTCGAATACTACTCGTGGAGTATTTGAATACTTCATGCAGAAACAGCATGTAATGAGTTAAAATGAGTAAGAAAAACTTAATCAGTTAATGTAATCTGAACTATGATTATTGATGATTATTTATGGTATGAACAGATTGTGATTGTGTTGTTTGTGGGCTTGAGCTTTTGTGGACTCTTGGCATTGGATAGTTAGCGCTTTCGTGTCCTCGGTTTAGCCACTGTTTGGTTCCACCATTTTCCCATGGGGAGTTGGTTGTATGCATGATGTGTTTTCATGTACTGTTTTCGTGAAAT